>NW_021632381.1:0-42601 GCF_004799145.2 Neltuma alba | reverse complement strand
AGTGAGAGCAAAGTGCAAATGGATTTGAAGGAATGCACAGAATTCTAAAAATATGTAAGATATGATCTACCATCTCTGTTCTTTCCTTTTGACTTATCCTGAGTTGGATCGTATCCTATACCATTTTTGTCCATAGAAACACCGTTGAGCTCCTAGGATCACTTTAAGCATTCGCTACCTTAGTGAATTTTTCTAAGGTCTGGTAAGATCTCTTAATCTTCCTTTTGTTCATTCCCAATCTTTACAAGTTGAAGTCGAATCTATATTGACTTCAACCTTTGATTGTTGTTCTTCTAAAAAACTTTATCCTTTTCTTAGAACTTACTAACTCTTTTGCAATTCTTACCAATTCTAAATGTAATGCATTGTATTCGGACTGTAATTCATCATAAGATGGTTCAGAAATTATTACCTCGTCTGTCTCTGATTCCTCGTTTTCTTGGGCCACTAGACAGATGTTAGCGGTTTCTTCATCATCACTTCCTTCTTCTTCATCCGAAGAACTGTCTCCCCAGATTGATGTGACGAAGGCTTTCTTCTTTCTAAATCTTTCTTTCTTCTTGTCTTTGTCCTTCGTTCTGGAAAGTTGAGGGACATTCCGCCTTGATATGTCCTGGCTTCTTACATTCGAAGCAAATGATTGGATCCTTTGGTTCGTTCGGATATGATGAAATTCTGCGTTTCGACTGGAACTTCTTTCCGGTTCTGTTTTTGTAGAAATTCTTGAACCTTCTGACTATAAGGGCCCATTTCATCATCCTCAAGATCATCTTCATTATCATCTTCGCTCTCTTGAGTTTTAAGAGCGATGCTTTTCCGGTTTTTCTCATTCATCTCTTTTTGTATTTTGCTTGCTCTCATATTCAGCGAGGCTCCCGAACAGCGCTGCAACAGAAACCAATGGATTCTCCTTTGGTTTCTTCAATAGCTGTTACTTTCGGTTCCCATTCTTTTGTGAGACCGCTCAGTATTTCCTCACTTGATCTTCTTGACTATATTTCTTCCAAGTGCAGTGAGGTGGTTTATGAGATGTGAGGATTTGACTCCATGTCTCGGATACTCTCTCCTTCCTTCATTCTAAATAACTCGAATTCGGTGGTGAGAGTGTTGATTCTGCTCTGTTTTACATCGGTGGTTCCTTCATGAGCTATACTCCAGAGCCTCCCAATTTCCTTCGCAGTTTCCAGACTTGAGACTCTGAAATATTCCTCTGGCTAAGTGTACACGTGAGTATGTTGATAGCTTTGTCATTTAGGGTCACCAGCTTCTTGTCTTCCTCATCGAACTCCCTGGGACTCTTGCGTACTTGCTAGCCATCTATTGTGTTCATTGGGACATAGTTGTCGTGTTCTATTACGTCCCACACACCATACTCTGTGGCTTGATGAAGATTTATCCTCATTTTCCAGAAGGTATAATTTTCTCCACTGAAGCCTGGCGGTTTAGATGTTGAACATCCTTCCGGTAGCATGCTATCTTCGAATCCTGCCATTAGATCTCTCTTCAGACTGTTAAATCCTTAGTGAAGAGACCTGCTCTGATACCAAATGTTAAATCAATCTCACACAAGAGGGGGGTGAATTGGGTGAGTTACAAAAAAGTTAAAAATTAAAGCGAGACAGTATTGAAAACAGAGAGACAGAGTCAGGAGAGATTTCACCGAAGAGGGAAGACACAAGATTTATACTGGTTCGGTCTTAACCACTTGACCTACGTCCAGTCCTCAGAACACTTCTGAGTATTTCACTATCTTCCAAGATCGACAGGGCTCTTGGTGCCTCGGTACAGTAATTGAATCGCTCAATCACTCCCCCTTACTCCCGTAAGGATATAAGCCCTCTCAAGAGTCCACACTCTTGAGTATCACTCAATAGTATTTAATGAAGAGTAGTTATCGACTCTCTTACAGAGTGAATTTAATGATGAACACTGACGCTCAGTAGTATTGAAGAAAACAGAGTATTGAATGCTAAACTTAATAATCACAGATGGTAGTTCCGGTATTCAATCTCTTCATTAATGCTTCTTCGCGCCTTTTATAGTTGAGGTCGTTAATTAGCCGTTAGACGGAAGAGCTTCTAGCCGTTGTGACTCAGTTTGCGTGTTTCGCTGGTTTCAACGGTTCTGCCATTAATGCGTCTGAGCTTTTGAACTGTAGATTGCAGTTTACGTAATCCCGTTGAAGAGCCGTTGTATTCTTTCTTAGTAATCTGCATATTTTTAAAACTTTTAAGCAACAAGGATTCTTGTGGTGTAGGTTTTAATTAAGAACAAGAAGAAAAATGAATTTATCATTCAATGATCTTGGACGAAATGATTTGTCTGTAGAAAGAGCAGAAAGACATTCTAGGTATGTTGATCGAAGTGGTGATGGATTACTTGTTGATCGATCAGGTTATCGATAAACTGAATGAAAGCTTTTCGAATTAGTTCAACAATATTATCGATCAATTGTTGGATCATTGACTTTAAGAATTATCATAGTAAACGAAAATCGTTCCATGATCGAACAAGTGATCGAACAGATTATTGATAATTCAAATGTTATTGAAATGTAACTTCAGTCATTGATGATCGAACAAATTATCGATAAACAGATGAAGGATAATGTTATCAATAAACAATGAGTAAAAAATGTTTAGCGAAAAACACAGTCTATCTGGAATGATCGAACAGGTGATCGATCAATGAATATTTGAGCAAGTGATCGATAAAGTGAAGAAAGAAATTTAATCCTGTAAGGTAAAGAAACTGATTATCGATCACGTTTTGTGAAAACATGAGTTTCAGGAAATCGGATAATCGATCATATTATCGAAAAGTCAATGATCGATTAGGTGATCGAAAAAAATGGTTCAACATAAGTTAATGCGAATATAGCAATCCTTAGACTCTTTATCGATCATGTTATGTGAAAAGATATTATGCAAACAAGTTAAATTATCGATAATGTTATCGATAATTTGGTTGCAAAAAAACTAAATATGAGTAGATAAAGACATTGATTATCGATCATGTGATCGATAATTTTCTGATCGATAAGGTTATCGATCCAGCAGTTAAGATGATTACCTGCATTCAAAGTTAGAGCATAATGATCGATCATGTGATCAATAAACAAGTGATCGAAAATATGATTGATAAATGATAACAAATTAATGTGCAGAACGAGTAGAGTGTGTTACCTCTTATCGAAGTCGTTATTGATAACTGATTTATCGATCATGTGATCGATAAATACACTTCAGATTTGGTTCTCTTTATCTGTTACCTGTTTGTTTATCTGATGTTATCGATCAAGTGATTGATAATTAACTGTAACCTTATGTGATTTTCATGTTAGCGATAATCGATCATTTTATCGATTAACAACTTATCGGATAGCTCTTCGATCAAAACACTTACTATAAAACTGATTTATACCTGAGCAGTTATCTGAAAACTTAGCGATAAACGATTGATCGATCAACATACTTAACCCAATTAATCTAACTTTGTTATCATCAAAACTATAATCCTAACAAAGCTAACCTAGAGAACTAATTGCTTGGCTCCCTAGCAATGGCGTCATTTGATTCTAACCTTTTTGTAATACCCTTGGAGGTTAAATTCAAAGACTATCCAAGGATTGCGCTATAGGATA
This sequence comes from Neltuma alba, assembly GCF_004799145.2. Taxonomy (NCBI): domain Eukaryota; kingdom Viridiplantae; phylum Streptophyta; class Magnoliopsida; order Fabales; family Fabaceae; genus Neltuma; species Neltuma alba. The sequence goes on along the minus strand of NW_021632381.1, from coordinate 38,958 downwards.
CAACCTCTGGTCGTTCATTTAACTGGAGCCTTAAGTCAATGGACCTAAGTTAACTATATGCCTTGAAGTGTAAACTGATTGGAAAAGAGGGCTTTTCATTTTGAACCAAGAGTTAAAACTAAATTAGAATGTAAAGGTATATTGTTTTGGATTTTAGGGATATTGAAAATGCAATGAAAGAAAACAAGTGTTCAACAGTGATAGAAATCCTCTTGAAAATGAACTTAGGCTACCATAGTTCTAAATTGATTCTGATGGGAGTAAAAATTCACTAAGTTTCTGAATTAAAAACCTCAAATACTATATGAGTCTAAGATTTCACTCAATGGAACTTCATTACATAAGATCCTATTAAGTGCACTTAGTATGTGTGGTAGGACTAGTCAATGCAATAGACCCAATGCAATCTAATATCACCTCAATATCAAAACACAACTTATGCAAGACAAGAGAGAATCAAAAGGATTACAATGGAATATATATGAAACTTCATATAATTAGCATAGAAATTCCACATAAACCAATCCAACTATATATAAAGAATATCCAAAATGATTACAACTATAATCAAATAGCTCAGCTACAAATTACATACCCTAAACTTAGGAATTCATAAATCTATAACTAAACCATAAAATAAGCTACTCCCTTTTTAAGCTTATTGAACTCAAGCCATCATCCACCTTTAAGAGGAATAAAAACACCTAGCCATGCATAGCACTCTGCAGCATTTTAGTTGGAAATGAATCTGAGCTCCCCATGGTGGTTTGATAGTGGAAAATGGAAGAAACTAGGGCTAAGACGAGAGGAAGTGATAGAGGCTATGTGTTTGAATGAATGATGTATCTTACCTAAAATAGGGTTTTTAATTCGGTACTGGGGTGTATTGGGTTGATTCTCATGAGTGGGTAAGTGAATTTTCCAAAAAGGGTTCAAATCTGGGTTGCTAATTCAAAGGTTTTATTCGGCGAACCATTCCTGAGAGCTATATTGCCTGATCTTGTGACAGTATGTTGCCATGGCAAAGTATGGCTGAGAGGTCTTTGATGAAATTCTTAAGCTTCGCCGTGGTGGAGTATTATCTTTGCCACAGCAAACTCATTCAGTGTTGCTATTCTTGATCTTGTGTTACAGTTTCTTGATCTTCACTCTTGGCTCTACTTTTTAAGTGTCCTGTAATGAAGAGCAATAGTTTGAAGTATCAATTGTCCTAGAAATCAATTGAATGCAATTAATGACTAATTATGAAAATTCTACCATTAAACTACACTAATTCAAAACAAGGATTCTCAATCTCAATTAAGCACAAATATCACCAAAATGAGCCAGAAAGTATAATAAAAGCCTTGAAAATATCATTAGATAACATAGAAAATTTGTTCTTAATCAATTAGGCTAAATTAATCTTGGTATGACATAAGCTTATGATATCATCACCACGACATCATGTGGACAGGTGCCCAGATCATATTCATGAAGCACAAGATTGTCCACCTTTTTCATTTTTTTCATTATTTTTAAGGAATTTTAGAGGGCTAGGATTTGTCCCCCTAACCCTTGTAATTTTGTTGAAATTCAAGGGTAAAGAGTTAATGAAATTGCTATAAATACCCCCTCCCAAACATGAAATTTGGCCAAGAAGAGGGAATATTGGCAGACCATTTTGCTCTTGAAATTTTAGAGAGAGAAGAGAAAATCCTAGTGAGAAAGTTCACAAAGCTTAAGGAATCATCAAGGTAAGCTTCTATGTTTCTTGTGATTTTATGTAGGGTTGTTTTATGGTGATTTTTATGTTGATTGGATGGCCATTTTCCTAATGGGAAATGCTACCAAAATTTTCAAAAAATTGGAGTAAAAATAGCCAAGAGGTTGAAACATGAATTAGACACTTGAAAAGGGTAGGAATTGATTGATTATGCTTGAGTTTTGAAAAGAAAATCCAACCCCTTAAACTTATGCATTGATTCAGCTAAGAAAAGATATAGGGGTTAGAGTTGGATTTAATTCAATTTGATACTTTCAATGTATTTAAATGATGAAATAGTGGAGGAAAATACCAAGAAATGAAGCTTGGAAGCATTAAAATTAAAAGTGAAAATTTTGAAAACATTTTCCTCTATATTCGGCCAAGCTTGTTTCAATAAGGAGGAAATGGATTTTCAAAAATCCAAGTTGATGTTTGGATTCTACATGAAAAATTATATAGGAATGTCCCAAGGAAATTTAGGAATTAAAGCTAGAAATAATAACCTAAAAATCAAGTGAAAGGGATTAAGGGTTATTATGATAAATGGAATAATATGTGTTGCCCTATTGTGTTACCAATAGGTTTGGTGTCACTCCTTACTTTTATGCCACATATTATCTTAATTGGAAACATTTTTGATAATTTCTTATGGCCATAAATTAGAAAAATTTGAATTTTAAAATCTCTTAAATTTAGGTTACTATTCATTGTAACCTTAGCAAAAGCCAAACTTTAAGAATTTATAACTAATTATAAAAAAAATCTAAATGAGATGGTTCTAAGTTTTATGGAAAGCTCTTGACATACTCTTTAAACAGAAAAATACTCATTGGCATCCAGAACTTATCCATTAATCCCAGATTTCGTTCAAAGTGGTACTGTTCATATGGTCAATTTTTCATTTTCCAGAATTTATGCTCAACTTTGGAAGGGCATGACTTTTGTACAAAATCCCAAATTTAATGAAATACCACTTATTTTAAAGCAAAAAATACAATTTATCTACCTAACAAGTTTAAACCAATTGCTCAGAATTTTATTGGTCAAACTTTACCCCTAAAAATTCAACTTTTATCTTCTCAAATTACCATTCTTGGTTATTCTTTCCCTTTTCAATCCATATGACCATTTCCATCACATAGCCCATATTAACACATGATTACTTGATGATATATTCACATGCAAAGTTGCTTTGGTCAATAATACAAATATTTAACATAATTTACAATAATTCATAATAATTAAAAAACATAATTTCAATGGCATTAGATTCAACCATCTTCCAATATGATTTCCTTTCCTTTCTCCTTGCCTTTGGTAACACCACTTGAGATTCCTATTGATTGTTTATACACTGAGAGGAATGAGATTTTATAAAAATCTCAGTAGCAAAGAAATTACAATGATAACGTTAAACATGCAAGATATATTATAATCAATACACAAAACATTACTCTACCTCTTTGCCATATAAACACTATATCAAATCAATCTAAATCAATAAATGAATGCATTATGCCAAGGCATATTATGCAAGTAATTCAAACATATTATCATCAAACAATTTCAAATAATATATGGCATATATCCCAAGGATAATATCATGTAATAATCAAGCGAGTCAACATTAAAATTGTAAATTTCCATGCTACCTCTTTTAATGCAAAATTTTGGTTTCCTTAATTCCTTTGGATTCCTTGTTGTCCTCTTGCACAATGCCTATCAATTCATGCACAAACACCTCCCAAATTACCAAAAATCCAAGCATAAACATCAATGTTCAACCTTGAATTCATTTAAACACCTTTTTCTTGATTTTTGACATAATTAATTCCTTTGTTTCCATCAATCTCTTGATCCACTCCTACATAATTTTTCATTTAGAATCTAAATATCAAATCAGATTCAACAAAACCACACTCTTTCCCCTTCAATTCACTTTGGCCGAATAGGTAGGATTTATATTCCAAAATTTCTATTTTTTTTTTGGCTAAAGCATAGGTATCCTTCTATTGGAGGCAATCTTATTCAAGGCACTATCAGGCACTAAATATTAGCACCTCTCCTAGTAGGGATTTGAACCTTGGTTTGCACGTTGTAAGGGACTAGCCCCTTCTGTTAGACCCAATTCTTGTTGGTCCAAAATTTCTATTTTTGATTCCAATAATTTTAAACATTTTTCCTTGGTATTTTCCTACACAAAAACACCATTTGAACTCATTAGAATCATCAAAAGCATCAAAATAAACTCCTACACCAAGAACATCAGGTGGCTGAATGGTATGTTATAAAACCCTAACTTTGATTTCTTCCAAAATTCAATTCAAACATCAATTAAACATAAAATTCCAAGCTTATATTTAACGTTTCTATCCTTCCCTAATCCGTCCTTCAACTGACCGAGAATCATAGCATAGAACCTTAGGATTTGTCATGAAATTTCAACCAAAATAACCCTTAAATCCAACAAAAATCATGCCTGGCTTTGTTAGCCAATCTACCTTCCATATTGGCCCTCGACTTAATTTTTCATACCTATTGACAGGGTTAATTTTTACAGGATGTGACATTTGGCATCAAAAGAGAAGGAGATTTGCTAAGGCGAGGAGATTGAAGGCAAGAAGATAAACATGAAAAGAGGGAGCTAGCATTTATTTTTAATGTTACCTTACATTGTGTTTATTCTTATGTGTTATGCTATACTACTATGCCATGATGTGGATGAGATTGTTATGTGATGTTATGTTTAACTGCATGCATGAAATGTCTTGGCTTAGGTAATGTTGAGTGTGATGAATGAGAAAGTATGTTGTTCCTTTCCATGGCATGCGCATCAAAGTTAAAGCATGCGATAGCTAGAAACATATAGCATGTGATACCTTGCTTGTGTGACATTTTGAATATAGTGCTATGCTACTAAGGGTGTGTTTGGATGAAACCAAATCACAGTTTAGAGAATAGCTTTTGGAGAATAGATTTTGTGAAAAAGTGGTTCTGATAAAATAAGAGTATTTAGATAATTGTTATTAAAAGCACTTTATATATGTGCAAATTACTAAAAAAGGCATGAGTTAATATGATAATTACATAAAACATGGATTTTATAATATACTTTAATTTGAAGGAATAAAATTGTTAATAATATATTTTTTACCAACATAATTAATAATATGTAAGATAATGTAATTAATAAATAATTAATATGTGTATATATATTTATAAAATATAAGATTAAATATCTTTATAGAAAAATAATTGAGGGGTGTTAAAGTCATATTACTGTTGGGATCTACTATGACAGACACAATCATACCCTCCAATTTGAGCCAGAAGCAGAATAGATTCACTTATTCTGAAACAATGGTTTTGAGCACAAAACTAGTTTTGGCCCAAAATCGTGGCTTGTTGATTTTTCCCCCTCTTTGGCAAATTTTTTACCCAAACCAAAACCATGGTTTTCAGATGTTTGCCAAACAGGCCCTAAGATTCCCATTAATCTTAGCCCCCCATATTCCAACAATTCCCTAGGGGCTACTACACCAAAAGAAAAGGGCAAGGAGGTAGCAAATGCTTGAAGAAATAATGAGTTATGTGAAGTGTTATATGGCCCCGAACCCTTTTTAATGAATTATGTAATTAATTTTGTAGAAATGTTTCCCTATGATATCTTGATGTAAATATATGTTATGGTATGTTATTAGACCCAAATGCATGAGTAAATGGATGAACTAGAGAGCTATGGTCCAAGTGTACAAAATCATAGTGATTGGGGAATCAAAGTCAATATTTTGAGGCCAAACTTTGACCAATATGATTTTTGGCCAAATGATAGAGTTTATCCATGAAATTTTGTACACACATAGATCTCATTCTTCTCTTTAAAATGAATGGTAATTCATCTAAAACGGATGTGTGTGCTAAGAGTTATACCATTCCAAAATTAAATAAAAATACTAGAAAATTAGATAATGACCAAATAAATAGTATTTTTTGAAAATTAATCTGGGCTTGAATTTGAAGCAATTCATCTAGGTACTATTTTTTCTCAAAAGATAATCCGAAGAGCTTTCAATAGAACTTAAAATCACTTAATTTTGATTGTTCTAGAATTAATTGTGATGTTTCAAATTTTGGCCAAATTATGGGTTGCTATGAATAATAACTCAAGAACAACATTTTTTTAAGTTAAATTTTTTAAACTTTTAGCCATCAAATATGATTCTATTTCATTCTAATTGGTTAGTTATTTAGTATAAATTGAACACGTTAGGGTGGTCTCTTGATGATTTATGATTGATATTAAGTTGTTATATGGATTAAAGGATAGGAAGTGATTGTTAGATAGTGATTAAACCTTATTGTTTGAAAGATATCAAGTTCTGCATATGGGTGATGCTTTTCGACCAAGGGAAGACTGTTGCCCTAGGGTTTGATTTTTATTTTTTTAATGCTTCTAATAGATTAGAAGGTGATTTTGTAGAGGGGTATGTGAAGAATATTTGTTTGGAAACATTAAAAATGAAAATAGAAGTTTTGAAATCCTAAGGGGATAATTTGGCCAACTTGAAAAAGGAAGGAAGAAGTTGGATTTTGATAAATCTAAGTTCAAATATGGATTCTAAATGGAGAATTGTGTAGAAAAAACCAATGGGAATTTTTGAAAGAATTGTATTATAGAATGGTATTATTGATTTAGAATACAATTATTCCTGTTGTTTGATAGGTCATATTGTTGAGCAAGTAGAAGCTCAAAAATTTATAAGGGAAGCCGTGTAATCCAAGCACACAAGAGGTAGCATAGAATTTACAATTTTAATCTTATCTTGCTTGGTTGTTACTTTGTATAATTCCTTGAATATATGCCATGTTATGTCTGAACTTGTTTGATGGTAATGTGCTTGATTTGGTTGTATTGTATGTCTTGGCAAAATACACTAATGTATTGATTTTGGAATGGTTTGATATGATCTTGCATGCATGGAATGAAAAGTAATGGATGCTTTGTGAACTTACTTGTATCTTACTTCGCTTGATTAACATTATGGTTGTAATTCTTTGCTACTGAGATCTCTATGAAATCTCATTCCTCTCTATGTCTAAATAACATTAATAGGGTGGAATGGGTAAAGGCAAGGAGGTGGTTTCATCATGAAGAATATTTTGATGAAATTTAATGAACTTTATACCTAAGTGTGTAATATTCATGAAGTGATGTTTGGTTGACCATTATGTGAATACACTTATTATATGCTGTGAATTATAGTATAATTATGCTTGAGTAGCTAAAAATGAGTTATGGCAAGTTAAACACAAAAAGCTTAAAAGTTGATATTAATAGAGGTAAAGTGTGACCACACAAGATTTTGAGCAAATGAAGAAGTTTGGTAATGAAATTTGGCAATCAATATATCTTATTTTTATCTTCAAAATGAGTGGTAATTCATAAAATTTGGAGTCTACAAGAAGTTATGCCTTTCCAAAGTTAGGCATAAATTCTAGACAATTGAAAAAGTTACCAAATGAACAGTATATTTTGACGATGATATTGAGCACACATGAGCTGAGGTGACACTATGGTAGTATTTGTTCCTTAAATATCTCATTGAAAGCTTCAAGTAGGATTTGAAACCATGTCGTTTTGATTTTTCTAGAATTAATTATAATTTTTCAAAGTTTGATCAAAATTAAGATTGGAATGAATAGTAACCTAAATAAAGAAATTTAAAAATTCAAATTTTTCCAACTTAATAACTTATTAAATAGTTTCAATTGCTCCTACTTGACATAAAATTGGGTGATAAATTAAGGTGTTACAAAATCAACCTCTCACACGGGATAAGTGTGGGGCTAGCTTTTAAGAAGTAAAAAGAAGGCAAACCTCAACTTCTGTGCTGATTATCCGTAATACTACATAGACTTATATAGTACATACTGATGCTAGTAAGCAAGGATTAGGGTGTGTGCTGATATAGCAAGGTCAAATAGTGTTAGTTGCAATTTCACCTAAAAGGGGGGTGAATTGGGTGATACAAAAAATATTTGACTTTATAAAATAAATAACCAAATAATGCAAAGTAAACAAGTTTAGAAAGATTTCACCGAAGATGAGTAAAAGTAGAACACACAGGAATTTATACTGGCTCGGCCTCTTTAACACCTCATGTTTAAATCAATTAACTTTCCTTGCGGAAGCATTTGGAATCACTTTTGAAGGCTACAATTGATGAAAAATCAAGTTTGAAAAATTTCATTTACGGGTTACTATTCATTGTCACCTTAAAATGTGACAAACTTCGAAAATTCATAACTAATTATAGAAAAATCAAAATTGAGTGATTCTAAGTTCTACAGAACGCTCTTTGGATAAAATTTTGAGGAAAAATAGTTTCTGAACTGATTGCCTTGAAATTTGAGCTCAATTTCCTTTGAAAGAGTTACTGTTCATTTGGTCATTTTCGGATTTTACTGTATTTTTGCCTAACTTTGGAAAGGCATAACTTTCTGCACGGTTATCAGAATCAGGCACACTACCCCTCATTTTAAAGAGAAACATTAGATCTCTTTGCTTGCCAAATATTATGACCTAACTCACTCGTTTGATAGGTCAAACTGGAGCTACAAACTTACTGCTCCAGGACTTACGTTTTATCCCTTAACATCGCTTTAAATCTTTTTATTTCTTTGGCATACATAACATGGCCTTACTCTTTCCCATTCATGCTCATACACTTTCATTCATGCCATAAATATTATAATTAAATACATGGCATCATTGGCATCCATAACATAGTTTACAAAATAGTAGAATTATACATTTATTAACAGTCTCATCCATTAATAAGAATAATTCTGCGCTTACTTCTCCTTGCTTCTCATGCCATTGTTGCCCATCATTGATTGACCTAAATGGTTGGCTAGGGAGGGGTGAGATTCGGGGGAATCTCAATAGCAAACACTACCCATAAGCATACAAGACATAATGCACATGCATGACATGTTATAACATTAACACATGAATGCCATGGAAAGTAAGCTAAAGCATTTCATGCTTCCATAACATATTGCCAAGGCAAAACATAACATAAACTTGCAAACATAACTTTGCAAACATTTCATCATAGCTTAGTCACATCATGCAAGCATACATATCAAGCACACAGTATAGGTAAGTTCACTACCTTGCACCTCAAGCTTTCCTCTCACTTTTCCTTTGACTCCCTTAACTTTCCAACCATGTGGGCATTTGTTCAACATCACCAAACATCCTCTTGGATGTTCCAAAGGTCCTAAACATAACCATAATGATCACACAATCCATTAGGACCATTAGATGACATAAAGTTCAAGACTAGCTTTCTTGAACCTCAACCCTTTCTCTTAGTCTTAGGATTTTCTTTCTAACTTTTATAATATAAATCTTATCATTTCCCATCCTTAAGATCCATTTCTTGTCAATTAAGACCATTTTAGATGGCCTTAGATTCAAGAAGATCAAATCTGGAAATTATGCTTCGCGGGTACTGTTCATGCAGAAAACCCAGAATTTTTGCTCAACTTTGAAAATTCATAATTAATTCTAGAAAAATCCAAATTGAGTGGTTCCAAGTCTCACTGAAAGCTCCTTAAGTTAAATTTAAGGTAAAAATAGTTTCAGGAACCAATTCTACACCGAACAGTACTGGAACTGTACGGAACTCGAAACTCTTCCAAAAGTTCAACGCTGTTTCCAGATTTCAAACCCTAACTTTGAAAAATCACAATAAATCGTACACATATCCAAATGAAGTGTTCTACATATGGATTTAAAGTTCACAGAGTTTAATTTAAGCATGCAAAATTTCAGAATCAGATACACACAGTAACTAATCCAAAATAGGCATAAAATCAGGTGCTATAACCATCACATACCTTGTTTTAGAGTTTGATCTGGCTTGTAACCACTTGGCCTTTCTTTCTCCCTCTTCTTTCTCTCTCTAGAAACCATTTTTCAAGAGCTTCCCCATGGATTCCTTACGCTTGGACGAAATGGTAGGGAGGGGAGTGAAGGGAATTGAAAGACCACGCGCAGCGGAAAACGACACAAAATTTTAAAACTTTCAATCCCTTGCCCGGATCTACCGATCGCGTTTAAGTCAGGTAGTAAGAAGTATTACCTTCGGTGTTCGGTTTCCAAGTGGCTTGGTGATTCTGCCATTCAGGATGCCTCTGCTCGCCTCCTTTATCGTTCGAAGTCGACAACTCCGGTCGGCTTCCTCTACCGGTATCCACACGAGTAGCCCTCAACCTCGAACGACGTGCTAGCGTCTATGTCCGTCTAGGGTTTTCAGAGAATCCGTCCACTCTTATCTTTCTTAGGCCGTCTCTTATCTGTTGGTGCTTTCACTCTCACTCTACAAACCCTAGCTCCCTAATATCGAATATATAGGATGCTATAGGTATTATGAGTGATATTTTAATTTCGAAATTAATCCCAAATTAATTCCGGAATTAATACAATATCAAATATTGCATAATTAGATAAGAGAACAATTAAATAAATACGGTTTATATTAAATCTGTCTCACAGATTTAATTCACCTATTTATCTAATTCAAAAATAAAGATATGACGGAATTAATTTACATAGATCTAATTTATCCTTATAAATTAAATCTAACAATTAATATCTCTTATATTTATATATAATATATATATACGAATATATATATATATACACGTCCACCCTATTTATTCATTGAATCTGGACATATCCTAGATTCAATGAATCTGGACATCATAACTCGTGTTAGGCTATTTTGTGTGCGACCCTGTAGGCCCATATGAAGTTGGCAGTGGGCCATTAACTATAATGACTCACAAGCCGTAAGCGGTCTCTAGCAAGACATCATGACTACCCAAAACATATGAGGATCATTGAACGATGCAACCTTTCATACAACCATATCGCGTCCCTTTTGTCACACGACATTTTGGTCATGGACGAGGCATGGAGAACGTCATCCTCCTATTCATGACCGTTACTTTCTCGATCCCTGAGTAGTCTGAGTATAGAAACGGAACTACCTTTCCATTATAGTATGGCCATACATTTCTCAGACTCACTCATCGAGGGGCCCAGTAATGTCTCTCTACGAATGTGAGGGACAAATTCCATCTTGACCATTCACATTCCTCCGCATGAAAAACCATTAAGCCTGAACATAGTCTTTATGATCACTCGGTCAAAAGTGACTTTTGACTAGGTCAAAGCTAAGCATCTCTCATGTAGGAATCCATGATGATCTCAGGTCAAAGGGCACAGTGACATGGTTTGTATATGAGAGAAGCTTATGACTTAACCCATGCAGCTCTCTCATAGCGGGTCGGTCCAACACCTTGTACTCTTACATGTGCCTATGACTTTAATTTATATCTCTATATATCTTTAAAGTCATACTGGTCTTATTTTATCTTTGCTCCCACATAGATGACCGACCAGGGACATTTAGGATAAACCATGAGTTATCCAAGGATAGTCATCATAGTAAACATGCAAATAATATGATAACGTAATTAATAAATTCATAAATGAACAATGTTCAAAACATAATGATTGGCCCCTAGGGCACAATTTCCAACAGGGAGGGGGTATTTATAGAAAAGCAGACTAAATCTGGACCGTTGATCTTAAAAATACGTGGCTCGATCTGGACCGTCCATTTTCTCTTTTGATCTTACGGTGACAAGTGTCCTATGACATCATGCTTACCTCATCATGATGATCTCATGCTTACATCATCAAGCCACATGTCTTTAATCCGATCGCACACGTGTCTTGCATCCGACCGTACACGTGTCTTACATCTAGCCGTACACGTAATATTTTCTTTTTCCCATCTAACCATACACTTGTCACTTTCATGTCCTTTCATCATTTATGACATTAAAATAGGGAGAAAATAAATGGAAAATTTGTGCAAAAATAATTTCTTAATTATTTCTTCACTTATCAAGCCAATCTTGGACCGTATCGGATACTTTTCGAGTCCTGACTTACCCTGTACCACCAGGACATGTTCTGACACTATTTTCTCATCTTAATAAGTACATATATGGTGCCACCTTAGAGGAGCATAGATGAAAATAATTAGCTCTACTGACAGGCTACTTAACCTTACTGAGTCATGCAGTAGAGATTTCACTATAACAGGTAGACAAAAGACTGTCTAAAATATTACCATACTGCGTTCTGATTTTTATGCTATCCATAAATATCTTCTGGTGACTCAGCATGATGACTCGTAGGTGTTATGATTATGCTTGATGACTCAGCATGATGACTCATCGGTGTCATGATTACGCTTGATGACTCAGCACGCTGACTCAGCATCGTCATGATGGCTCTTAGATATTTTCTTTGGTTTTGTCTCCTATTTAGGGGACAAAATTATTTAATATTTGACTGGAGTATTTTATTCAATCCAAAGCTCTAAAAATTCATCCAAAAATATCATAAAATTCCTCATATTCTAGAGAAAACCTGTGAATTTTCTTAGGTCATAACTCAACCTGTAGCCTCACTTAAAAATCATTCTTTAAAATGCCTTTTTTCGGCACAACTGGCTTTTAAGTATTCTTAAAGCCATTTTGCTGGTCTTCTGGGGATGAGACTAATTTTATAATTTTTTATAGTCTCTTAGATCATACATCCCCATTTTATCATAATTTTCTGAGGTTTCCTTATGACTCAAACAATTAAATCTACCTCTATATCTCAAATTGAGCCATAAACTTATAAATTCCTTTTAAGTTACCTCAGGGGTATTTTCGTCATCTCTCTTCACCAAAAGAGTCTTAGAATATTATTTCCCATTTTCTGGGATTTTCTTAGAATTTTCTAAGTACTTTCCATTTTTACCCCTGATGGCCGTAACTTTCTGAATTTACGCTTTTACCCCTGCTTAGGCTCAACCTCATAAAACCATCTCTTTGAGGCTTCTAACTTAACCTTTGGTCTGTATCTAGCCTCTTTTCTCTTTCTGGGCCTTTGAGACTTTACTGGAGCCTCTAACTTTGATTACCCTTTAGCCCCTTAAAACTTTCATTTTGCAGTTTAGTCCCTGAAACTGCTTTAACTTCCTTTCTCATCTTTAGGACCTCTACTATAAAGGGGTCTGGTAGCCTATCCCATTCAGGCTATTTCTAGTACTTCTAGGCCCAAAAATCGGGATGTTACAATTCTCCCCCTCTCAAAAGAATTTCGTCCTTGAAATTCCGAGTCAAACCTCTATTCTTACCCTTAATGAGAGGTTAACTGAGGAGAATATCCCCACTTATACTAAATTTTGTCCTCTTTAACTTTTCATTATACTCATTTCCAGGTTTCAACCATGGCTCCATACTTACATAACTTGTCGTTCTATACTTTTCTATCATTTACATGAGCATGGCCTTTGCTTTTAAGCATTTTGTCACCACTGCTCACATTCTTCCTCTCCTTTAGGCTCATTCTTTCATAATAATACCATGACAGTGTGCCTGTTTTCATGGTATTTTACTACACCATGGAATTTTGGGTTCTCTTAATGCAACCTTTATCTATTCTTTGCTATGTACCTTGCCATTCCTCTTTACTTTAAGGGCATATCTCCTTTCTTTCCTTCATTGACTAGAACAGAATTGAGCTCAGTCTAATCAACAATAAAGGTGTCTGGAACAATTCAAGGGTACTCTCTCTATATTAGTCCACCGCTGAAGGAGATTTCACTATCTTAAACTCATCTCTGGTCATCGTCTTCCCAAAGAGGTACTGTACTCTTACCCTTATGGCTCAGCCATTTTCTCTTAGGCTTGGTCTACTATGACCTCGGGAGCTACTGCGCTCTACCATAAGCCTTTTCAGGATCCATCATGACCCTAGAATACTATCATCAATCTGAGCTATCTTAGGATCTCTAGGAGACTCTAGACCATAGAGTTGAGTAATAAAATAAGTCACCTCCACTCAGCTAGTAACTTGACAGATTATTCCCCAAGACTGATCACATATATCAATATTGTCTTCTTAGGCCTTACTCAATCCTTTCTATCAACTCCTGGAATTCTTAGCCTTTTCATATTTCTTTAGCCCTTAGTTTTAGCTTCCTTATGCCACTTTCCTTTCTTTGTGCCTTTCGAATTCCTAGGCACTGGCTCATCTCTAGAGCTTATTAACTTGCCATTGTATCAATGCCAGCCTGCCTTGTCTTAGGATTCTGTAGTCCTTTCTGTCTCTTAACAATTTGGACAGCTTCGGGAGAGGACTTATATCATCACATTCTCATTATCCTTCAGTATCTCGTAGTACCCTGTTAAGCTTAAAGAGCATCCGTTTGCATATCACACTGCTGTTGTCTTAACCAGTTTCACTCTCTCTCTGGGGTAAGGTCCGTCCTGTGCCTTGCCTCGGCTGCTTCTACTTTTCTTGTGGGAGGACAGATTGCTTTAACTGGAGCATCGTCAACTCAACCACTTACTTTTTGTTTCATTCCTTCAGAGGATAGCTTACTCTCACTAGAGCAGCGTCACTCTGATTTGGAGAACCATTCCCCAATCTTAGAGAGGTACTTCATGGTCAAGACTTCGCTTATATGCAATCTCTTTTAGGGTACATTCCTCGAATACCATATCCCCATTAAAGGGAGCCTCTCTACTAGATTACTCAATCTTATAAGCAGTGGCATCTATCTATAGGAATCTCATCTCTTAGATTCCTTAATGGCCTAAGTACCATGGTTGCACGCTCTTAGATGCCTTAGGGACATAAAAGAATATTGTTTAGTCCCTAACATTATCATGTATCTAAGCATCATCGAGCTCTAGGTATTACTAGGAACTTGCTTATCTCTCTCTATTCATTAGTTCCCAATGCAACCATCCACTATCATGTTCTTATTCATTTCCTTTCATCTCTATCCTTAAGAGGGATCTTGCCTTACTTTACTCTTTCTAACTTTCTTTACCTCTTGACCAATTATTCTTATGGTCAGGTATTGATCACCATATTCTCATCACATCACACAGCGAACGTTTAATCACTTTGCTGTGTGGCATCTAAGTCTGGCACCTAGGTCATCATTGACCTTCATTCATTATCATATCTCTGTCCCTCTTGGTTCACTATCCCGTAGGGATTTTTACCTCTATTCAGGGATTTGAACAAACCTCAAACATCTCATCCTGTTACCTTGCCTCTATAGAGGTCACATCGATTACTTAAGGTACAGGTTGACATTCAGTTCCCTTACTAGGGCATTGACTTATACCTCTGACTGGCTTACTGTACCCTTAACCATTCATTTCTATGGTCATATGCTAATCATAAACTGACCATATTACACAGCAAGCATTGATCATTAAAAATCTCTGCTGTATGACATTCCAGTCAGGCATCTTTAACTAATCACCTGAGGTTAGGTTGTCACCCTGCTTCCTTATTTGGGTCTAGACTCCTATTCTTTACTGGCTTACCATACTCTTAGCCATTACCCTCAGGGGATGTCTTTCAACTTTAACTCATTCCTTGGTCAAGCTCTCTCAGCTCAACCATTCCTCTCCTGAGGGGGAGTCTCTTAGCAACGAATACCTATTTCTCAGGTTACTCTCTATCATTCCTTACTTCTCTTCTATGTCTATTTCTTTCGAAGAAAACACCTAAGCTCTCTGTAATCTAAATTACCAAATAAATTTATTAATGAACAGTGTAAATTATTTTCCTCAAAATTCAGAGCATAAAAATTTTAAATTTAAAAATTTGTTCTGGTTGCAAGAACCATTTGCTCTGATACCAAAAAATGTAACGCCTCATGTTTAAATTAATTAACTTTCCTTGCGGAAGCATTTGGAATCACTTTTGAAGGCTACAATTGATGAAAAATCAAGTTTGAAAATTTTCATTTACGGGTTACTATTCATTGTCACCTTAAAATGTGACAAACTTCAAAAATTCATAACTAATTGTAGAAAAATCAAAATTGAGTGATTCCAAGTTCCACAGAAAGCTCTTTGGATAAAATTTTAAGGAAAAATAGTTTCTGAACTGATTGCCTTGAAATTTGAGCTTAATTTCCTTTGAAAGAGTTACAGTTCATTTGGTCATTTTCGGATTTTACTGTATTTTTGCCTAACTTTGGAAAGGCATAACTTTCTGCACGGTTATCAGAATCGGGAAAACTACCCCTCATTTTAAAGAGAAACATCAGATCTCTTTGCTTGCTAAATCTTATGACCTAACTCACTCGTTCGATAGGTCAAACTGGGGCTACAAACTCACTGCTCCAGGACTCACGTTTTATCCCTTAACATCGCTTTAATTCTTTTTATTTCTTTGGCATACATAACATGGCCTTACTCTTTTCCGTTCATGCTCATACACTTTCATTCATGCTATAAATATTATAATTAAATACATGGCATCATTGGCATCCATAACATAGTTCACAAAATAGTAGAATTATACATTTATTAACAGTCTCATCCATTAATAAGAATAATTCTGCGCTTACTTCTCCTTGTTTCGCATGCCATTATTGCCCATCATTGATTGACCTAAATGGTTGGTTAGGGAGGGGTGAGATTCAGGGAAATCTCAGTAGTAAACACTACCCATAAGCATGCAAGACATAATGCACATGCATGACATGTTATAACATTAACACATGAATGCTATGGAAAGTAAGCTAAAGCATTTCATGCTTCCATAACATATTGCCAAGGCAAAACATAACATAAACTTGCAAACATAACTTTACAAACATTTCATCATAGCTTAGTCACATCATGGCAAGACAATCACATCATGCAAGCATACATATCAAGTACACAGTATAGGTAAGTTCACTACCTTGCACCTCAAGCTTTCCTCTCACTTTTCCTTTGACTCCCTTGACTTTACAACCATGTGGGCATTTGTTCAACATCACCAAACATCCTCTTGGATGTTCCAAAGGTCCTAAACATAACCATAATGATCACACAATCCATTAGGACCATTAGATGACATAAAGTTCAAGACTAGCTTTCTTGAACCTCAACCCTTTCTCTTAGTCTTAGGATCTTCTTTCTAACTTTTATAATATAAATCTTATCATTTCCCATCCTTAAGATCCATTTCTTGTCAATTAAGACCACTTTAGATGGCCTTAGATTCAAGAATACCAAATCTGGAAATTTTGGTTCGCGGGTACTGTTCATGCAGAATTTTCAGAATTTTTGTTCAACTTTGAAAATTCATAATTAATTCTAGAAAAATCCAAATTGAGTGGTTCCAAGTCTCACTAAAAGCTCCTTAAGTTAAATTTAAGGTAAAAATAGTTTCGGGAACCAATTCTACACCGAACAGTACTGGAACTGTACGGAACTCGAAACTCTTCCAAAAGTTCAACGCTGTTTCCAGATATCAAACCCTAACTTTGAAAAATCACAATAAATCGTACACATATCCAAATGAAGTGTTCTACCTATGGATTTAAATAATTACAAGTCTCAATGAAAACCCCCAACCTTTTCTAGCTCAATTTGCATTACCATGGCATTTAGTTAATCTAATATCATAATTTTAGCTCCACAAGTGAAACGACCTGAGGTTGTGCCTATAGTACAATCCTTGGATTAATTTTGAAATTGGCCCCAAGGTGTAAGTAAGACAAGTCAAGACAATTTCACTATCGCTTTCTGGATCGTCAAGAAAGAGAGTTGCACCAGATAACATGTAGTATAGGATGCAACCAGTCATTCTTCTTGAGGAGCTTGTTATTGGAAATCCTAGCCTAAATTGGGTTTCAAAAACATTGTAAAAAGGGGATTTTAGTTGTTTTAAAAGTGGTGCAACAAATGCAAAGTGCAGAAAATTAACTATTTTTTGGTATTTTGAATGAATGAAGAAATGTTTTTTATTAAAAGGGAATTATGGTTAAACAGTCTCTTGATGATGAAAGCTCAGCTGTCACTGCTCTTTAGAATGATTGGGAGTTTGGAAAACCTCTAAGTCTGAAGAAAACCCCAAGTAATCACTTGGGTCCAATGCCTTAATTAATGAAAACTCACTTTAATCAAAGTTAATTAACACCTCTTAAGACACTACTGAAAACCACTTAGAGTGTAAATGAATGAATGATGCAAATGCCCTCTGAATGTTAATCGACAGCAACAAAATACCAAGCACACAGATTAATCAAAATTATCACTGATAATTAAACTGAACACAAGGATTCAAACTGAAATATTAAATAGATTAATCAACATTAACATCATCCAATCCAAATACAATAGAATAGTCTAAACACAAGATTTACAATCATAAAGCAAGTTTGATACAAGTGCAGGAAGTTCCTAAATCTAGAAAAATTCAACACAGCATTAAACATAGGTTTAGACTATAGAAAGAAAACTCCCCGATTAAGTCTTTGAGCTCAAGCTTTGTCTTCTATCACCAAGAGGCTAAGGGTTTAGCCTCTCATACCCTCAAACTAATCGCAATTGCTCCAGGAATGAATAGCCATGGTTAAAAAAAATAAGGTTGGAAAAATGGAGAAGAAGGGTGTTGGAGTGGTTTGATTGGTTTAGAAATACAGAAAATGATGAAGAGATGAAGAAAAATGGATGTTTTGGGTGTAGGATCAATAGAGACTTAAGAGGAGATGATGGTGGCTCAACCTTGTGCAAATCTGCAGAATGGAAGGGTCCCCTTTCGTAGTGGCTGCCTTCCTTAGGTATAGAAGCTTAGAAACCTATTCGAAAACGCACAGCTTCACTTAACGCACTTAGGTCGCGACCTCAGGAATGTGAGGTCGTGACTCGGGGGGTCAGGTCGCGACCTGAGAGGTTCCATGTCATGACCTGGGAAGACAGAGAGCTCTTATCTTTAATCAGGTCCAAAACGCATAGTTTCATTAAAAGGGCATCCAGGTCGTGACCTAAGTAGTCCATGTCGCGACCTGGGGAGGCAGAACACTCCCAACTTTTGTGTTTTGGTCCTTGTAACATTTTGGGTCCATCTATGCTCTATCATGACTCTTGGGACTTTCTCCAATTGCCTAAAAATCACAACAAAGAGCTTTGTAAAGACCAATTGATTACAGATCAAGGCAATTAAAATTTAGAAGAAAAAAATGACCCTTTTTTACCCTTTAAACAGCAAAATGTAATGCATGACTCAATGCAATCAAATGGATATAAATACATGCATAATGAGGGTAAAATTGTTGCAAAACAATAGAAAATACTTGAGAAAACTATATAAAGATTGGGTTCTATCACAGGGCTACATCAAATTTGGTGCCGTTGTTGATGAGCCTAGCTCTTTGGTAATCGTGTGTCCAAATATCATTTTAACTAGTTGTGTTGCTGTATTTTCCTTACTTGTGATTTCTGGTTTACAAAAAAAATTTCTAAAAAATCCAAGAAATATTTTAGAGTATTGTTGTTCTTTGACTTGCTTAATGTTCTTGCTTGTATATCTATTGAAAAATTGCTGTTGGATGTTATCTTAGTGAATTGAGAAGTGGTTCTGTTAAAAACTGGTTGAAATCTACTCTGTTTTGCATCAGAAAATCAATTATGTCACCTTTCACCATGGTAAAGTTTTTTGTTTGCCACAGTGAACTCCACAGAAAAAGAGGAGAAGTTCAATTCGGCCAAGTTTCGCAGCAGCATACTCTACCTTTCACCGCGACCAAGTAATCTGCTACGGGAAATTTTAGGAACTGTTCTGACTTGTCCTTCATTAATTTCCATAGGTCTTTTAATATTCTTTTAAGTACTGAATTGCATCTTAAACTACTTATAACTTGCATTCATTAATTCTTTGATTGGTTCATTCAATTCTTGATTCTTGAAAATTGAATTGTTGTTAGGTGCTTAATTGCTTAAAGTGTTCAAGTGTTGTATGACCAGATTTGAAAAAGAAACACTTTTGCCACTTGACACTGAAATAAATAAGACCTTAAGAGCTCTTAAGAAGGAAAGATTATATGAGAGTACTAGGGGTTTGATCTTAAACATCCTACACCTTTTACACCTCTATTTTCACTACATTCTAAATATTTTTGTAATTCCTCTGAGTTTTTTGAATTTGATTCTTTACTTGGTAGTTACATAGACCATCATTTTGTCATGGATCAGAATAATATGCCTAAAGGTAATGGACTACCTAGGGGTTAATGAAGTACAAAGAGAGAAGGAAAGGCCTAATCTGAATAACAATGGACAAGAGCATCAAGTTGAAAAATAATAGAGCTAATGTTAGGCATAAAAGCATAAGATAAATGAATTCTTCTAATGTTGATTATAATCCTTATGGCTTCTACAATTTTAATGTTGATTTTGAATTAAAAGGATCTTTGATAAGTGCCTTGCCTAAATTTGATGGCAATGCAGGAGATGATCCACACAGGCATCTCCAAAACCTTCACATGATATGCTCTTCCATGAAGCCTCTCGGAGCCCATCTTGATGATGTACGAGTAGAGCCTTCTTGTTTTCTATGGAAGGAAAGGCTAAGGAATGGCTGCATATATTGCCTCAACATTTTGCAACACTTTTAGGGGAGCAATTGAAGAAGCAATTCTTGGAAGAGTATTTTCCTTCTTCAATGACAGCTAGAATGAGCAAAGAGATCTGCAGTGTTCAACAAGGGATTGGAGAAAGCCTGTATAAATATTGGACAAGATTCATAGCCCTCCTTGCCAAATACCCACATCACCAAATTTCTTTGGTTTAATATTTCTATGATGGATTGCTAGATCATCAAAAGTCCACCATTGATGCTGCTGTTGGTGGTTCTTTGATTAATTTGACTTCTCAAGGCACATGGGATTTCTTAGAAAAGATGGCTGTAAATAATCAACAGTTTGGAGTTAGAGACGTTCCTCAAGTACATGGAGTAGGGGCTTGGTAAACTGATCAAACTCTGAATAAGTTGGCCATTCTAAATGATCAAATGGTTTGTATGGAAAAGGCCATACAAGCTCAACAAAGCCACCTAGTCAAAGCCCTACATACTACTCCCATGACTCAAGCCCTTGTTCCTACCACTTGTGATGTGTGTGCCAGTCCTATGCATACTACCCCTAATTGTCCCTCTATGGTTGAATCTACAGACGTAGCTGCCATGAACTTCCAAAGACCTAACCAATTCTTCCAAAACACTTGCAACAATAGTTAGAGAGGAGACTTCACATCTAAGTAGAGTGGCAATGATAATAGAGCATTTTAAGGTGGTCGAGGCAAGGAAAATATGTAACATCCAAAGTTTTAGGCCTAGAAGTACCAATAATAGCCTGAATTAGATAGGCTATCAGACCCCTTTTTAGCAGAAGTCCCAAAGATGAGAAAGGAAGTCCAAGTAGTTTCAGGGACTAAACTGCAAAGTAAAAGTTTTAAGGGGCTAAAGTGTAATAAAGTTAGAGGCCCCAGTAAAGTCTCAAAGGCCCAGAGAGAGAAAAGAGGCTAGATACAGGCCAATGGGTAAGTTAGAAACCTCAAAGAGATGGTTCTATGAGGTTAGGCTTAAGCAGGGGTAAAACCGTAAATTCAAAAAGTTATGACCAGCAAGGGCAAAAATGGAAGAGTGTACAAAAAATTCCAAGAAAATCCCAAAAAATGGGAAATAATATTCTAAGACTCTTCTATGAAGAGAAAAGATGAAAATACCCCTGAGGCAGCTTAAATGGAATTTATGAGGTTGTGACCAGTAAAAAGTATACCGTTTGAGGTAATTATTTGAAATAGCAAGAGACCTCAAAAGTGTATACAAAAATGAGGTTAAAGGGTTGAAAGGTTGTACTAATTTATAAAATTAGTCCCGCAACCAAAAGGCCAGTAGAGTGGCTTTAAGAAAGTAAAGAGCCGGTTTTGCGATAAAAGGGTATTTTAGTAAATGAATTTTATGCAAGGCTTAAAGGAAGTGTTATGGGCTAAGAAAATTCATAGATACTCTCTAAAATTAAAGAGAATTTATGGATCTGACAGAAAATAATTACAGAGGCCAGAGCACTGTAATTAGAGAAAAGAAGTTAAACCCGGAGTAAAAGTGCACCGATAAAGTATTAATCAGAGTCTTGCACTTTACTTGGGCCACAAGTCGCCACTTGTCAAGCCTTTAATGGATGGTAATTAAAGCTTTCCAAGAGTCAAGCTATCAATAGAGAGGATCTTGACTTTGGAATTTAATTACATTATGATTTAAGTTAATTAAGAGAGAGGATTAAGATTAAGTAGGCTAATGACACTTGGCATAACATTAATGATGGTTGGTGGGATATTTTGAACACATTAATGAGCTCATCTCTCCCCTAAATCAGATGGCAATTTCGTGCAAGGCATGAAGAGAGGGAAAAAGAGAGAGTTTTGAGGGAAAACCAAGAGAAAGGCATCAACTTTGGTCATACAATCAAGGTTCAAGGCGAGTTCTTGGCTCTAGATGTGTTCTTGCCTTGGTTTCTTTCTCTTTTATGGTTGAAAATATGTCTTCTCTCCCTTTTGATGGCTGGTCAAATGGTTGATGAGTGGGGAAGGGAGTTTGGTTGTTAGATCTTGCTAGAACACCTCAAAGTATGGTAGATCCAAGTGGATCCATGTGAAAATTGGAAGAATTACGTGCTGATTTGATGGCTCTTTCGAATTAGTTACTGTTCATATCTGTTTCTGAAATTTTGCATGCTTAAATTATACTCTATGAGCTTTAAATCCATGGGTAGAACACTCTATTTGGATATGTGTACGATTTATGATGATTTTTCAAAGTTAGGGTTTGAAATCTAGAAACAGTGTTGAACTTTTGGGAGATTGTCAAGTTCCGTACAATTCTGGTACTGTTCTGAGTAGAATTGGTTCCTAAAACTATTTTTCCTTTAAATTTAACTTACTTAGATTTCTGTGAGACTTGGAAGCACTCAATTTGGAGTTTTTTAGATTTAATTATGAATTTTCAAAGTTGAGCAAAAATTCTGGAGATTCTGCGTGAACAGTACCCACGAACCAAAATTTCCAGATTTGATATTCTTGAATCTAAAGCCATCTAAAGTGGTCCTAATTGATAGGAAATAGATCATAAGGATGTAAAATGATAAGATTTATATTAGAAAAGTTAGAAAGAAAACCCTAAGACTAAGAGAAAGGGGTTGAGGTTCAAGAAAGCTAATCTTGAACTTTATGTAATCTAATGGTCCTAATGGATTGTGTGATCATTATGGTTATGTTTAGGACCTTTGGAACATCCAAGAGGATGTTTGATGATGTTGACCGAAAGCTAACATGGTTGGAAAGTCAAGGGAGTCAAAGGAAAAGTAAGAGGAAGGCTTGAGGTGCAAGGTAGTGAACTTACCTATTGTCATTGCTTGATGTTGTATGCTTGTGTGTTGCCGTGTACATGTTATTGAATGTTATTGTGACATGTTTTAGCTGCTGTAATTTCTATTCATGATGAGTAGATTATGTCTCCATGGCCATGCATCAAGAAGTTAGCTTTGAGCATGCAAGTATGTCACTAATTAACAAGAGAATAAACAAGTTGCGTGTAGTGCATGAGCATCCATTTAGCATGATTAATATGGTATTGTTTGCTACTGAGATTCCCCCGAATCTCACCCCCTCCCTAACCAACCATTTAGGTCAAATCAATGATGGGCACTAAGGGCATGAGAAGCAAGGAGAAGAAGTGGAGAATTATTAATGCTAATGATTGATGTTATTATTCAATGTATAATTCTCCTATGTTGTAAGTTATGTTATGAATGCCATCAATTCAATGTATATGCTTAGGATGTTTATGGCATGAATGAAAGTATATGAGTATGAATGAGAAAGATTAAGGCCATGTTAGGTATGCCAAAGAAATAAAAAGAATTAAAGTAAAGAGATATTAAGGGATAAAACGTAGGTCCTGAAGCAGTTAATTTCAAGCTTCAGTTCGACCTACCATATGAATGAGTTAAGCTACAGAATTTGGTACACTTATAATGCATATCCCAAGCTTTAAAATGAGTGGTAAATCACATCATTTGGGTGTGTATACAATGAGATATGAATTTTCGAAGTTAAGGCACAGAATCTGGAAAGTCCAGATTTTACCAAATGAATAGTAATTTTAATCCAATAAACTGTACGTTTTCAGTGAGGATGAGTTCAGTTGAATATTTTTCCCTTAAAGAGCATTGAAAGAGCTTTCCGTAGAATTTTGGAACACTTCCATACGATATTTCTAGAATTAGTTATGATTTTTCAAAGTTGGACCTGTAATCTGAAAACTGGACAGTGAACAGTAATTTTCCGAAAATTAACGTCCAAATTAAAAATTTTTAAGCTTAAGACCATCCAAAGTGGTCTGGAATAGTTCTAAATGAATGCTAAGGTATTATATAAGTAAGGTGTGACAAAATATGTATAGAGATGCTAGGAATTCTTAAGGATAGTTTGGGAATGCCTCTATAGGAAATTATAATGGACCGTCTACAACAGGAGAGATCCCAATTCAAGAACTAAATAGGGAGGATACTTTATTAAATATGATGAGCAAGCTATGTGACAAAGTGGACCAACTTGAGGTCAGAAACAACAATCTCCAAGCCTTTATTACTCAAATGGCAAACTTTAAAAGTAAGCAAGATGCTAAGAAGGGAGACCTACCCTCCAATACTGTTATCGATCTCAAAGGCCTAAATGCTACAAGTTTGAGAAGTGACAAGCTAGTTGGGAAGAAAGATGAGGAAAGTGAAGATAAAGATGTGGAGGTTTTTTTTTTATTTTATGAAAGTTTACAATTCCAAGAGCCAACCTCTACAACTGTACCTTTATCTAAAAGTATGAAAGCGAAGAGCATCTTAAAAAAGAAGGCCACTACATTTGTGAATGATAAAGAGGATGTTGGAGCTACTAAAGGGAGTTCACCTCACACACAAGAAGCCGTTAGCATTAAAGGTAATGAGGTAAATCTCAAGGAACTACCTTTTCTACATTTTTATCTTCAAGGCATGAAAAAAGCTTGTTCTAATAAAAAAGTTGATGACCTGTTTGAGCTGTATAGCAAATTGGAAGTTAATGTACCTTTACTTGAGTAGGCCTCTGTCACACCTTACTATTATATTATCTTAG
Source organism: Neltuma alba (assembly GCF_004799145.2). Taxonomy (NCBI): domain Eukaryota; kingdom Viridiplantae; phylum Streptophyta; class Magnoliopsida; order Fabales; family Fabaceae; genus Neltuma; species Neltuma alba. The sequence continues at coordinate 14,105 of NW_021632381.1, read as the reverse complement.
GTTCCTTTCAAAATCATTTTTGACCACATTGGATGGTCTTGGGCTCTCTTTTTACCACAAAAAATGCTAATTTTCGGATTTTTACTGTTCATCGAGTAAAAATTCAGTTTTTCTGGCCCAACTTCAAAAATTCATAACTTATTCTACAAAAATCCAATTGGGGTGATTCAAAATTATACTTAAATATCTTTAAGTTCTATTTCAAGGAAAAATAATCTCATTGCCCAATTCCTTATGAGAAAGCGTCAGGTTTTTGAGAAAAGCAACACTGTCCATTTGCCAAAAACTCTGGTTCCCAGATTCTGACCATTAAATTTGAAAAATCATTATAAATCGTATACTGGGCCATTTGTAACGTATTAGCTATCAAATTGAAGATCAGGATGTTATCTTTCATCGTGACAAATTTCATGATTAAACGCATTTGGGAGTATAATCAAAAAGTCACATGAACCAGTCAGTGTTAGTGTGCTTCCAGCACTGTTAGTTTAATATTTACATAACCAAAATGACCTCACGAATTTTTATGGCTAAACCCCACAAATTAGCCTTCAATACGCAGCTTTCCCTTGGAGAATTCAGGTCCTAAAATATTACATTATTTTTGGGGGATGAGATTTTTGAAAATCCCTGTAGCAAATTAACCAACTATAACACCAAGCAAGCATCATTATTATGCATGATCATATTAGCTACTATTGGTGAACTAACATGCTTATCATTTGGGAAACTCAAACATGCAAAGGCCAAAGCAAGATACTATAAAGAGCAGCCACATAACAATCAAGAAAGCTCAACCACAATAATAGTAATTTACCATATAATAATCAACAATGCTAGTTAGTGGTAGTAGCTAGGTTTAACTTACTACCTTGCTCCAAAAGTCTTAGCTTTTCTTCCTTCTCCTCTTTCCCTTGACAAATATCAAACCCTAACCATATAATCCATCAACAAAGGCAGCCATAATCATTATCCAACCATGAAAAAGCAAGAACATACATCAAAATGATTTTTGAACCATAAAGCTCCCTCCTTTGTGCACTACTTTTAGATTTGGTTCTCTTTAACCCTAAAAATCACACCTTGACCTAACCCTACATGTTTTTTCATGTAGATTCCAAAAATGGGCTTAGATTTATGAAAATAAAACTGCTTCTTCCAGAAACAAACTGACCGAACCACTAGAAGTTTTGACCCAAAATTTTCAGCTTTGCTTTTAAGCTTCCAACACTTGTTTCTTTTAGTCTACCCTACACCATTTCTCATTTTAAGCATCATGGAAGCCTTAAAACAATGAAAAACTCATCCTAGGGTCCAGTTCACCTCTTGGCCGAAAAGAACTCTCACAACAACAACCATAAAAAAATGCTTTAAAACCACTTAAACTCACTTGCAAACACTAGAACCTAGCTTGTATAGTTGTGTCTTAGCAAGTGTAAAAACCAAAACTCCTTTCCCCTTTTTTAACAACCAGTTTAGTCCACATTAAGAGAGGGAAGAGATAGATTTTAAACTATAAAAATGAAAGAAAACAAAGTAAGAACACCTCTAGAACCAAGATCTAACCTTGAAACCTTGCTTGGATGATCAAAGGTGCTTGCTTTCTTCTTGTTTCCTCTCAAACTCTCTCTTTTTCTCTATTTTTCTCCCTTGGACAAAATGTGGGTCTGAAAATGGGGAGAGAAGAGCTGATTAATGGCTCAAAATATCTCAACCACCCTCTTTAATGATAATCCAAGTGTCATTACCCTACTAAGTCTTGATTCCTCTTTCCTAATTAACATAATTCCAAATGAAATTAATTATTAAAGTCAAAATCCTCTCCATTTATGGAATGACACTTGGCTAATTCAAATCTTCTTCTTCAAGAGCTTGACACATGGCTCAATAGGAACCCTTGGATTTGCAAGACACCAATCTTGCTTTATCGGTATACTTTAGGCTCTAAGTTTAACTTCTTTTCTATAATTATAGTAGCTTAGCCTCTGTAATTATTTTTTGTTAGATCCTTAATTTATTCTCCTCATTATTATCTTCCCAAATTTTCTTCTTTGTCTCAAAATTAAGTTCCTAATAATTAAATATAAAGGAAAATTAATTTCCTTCTCTTTAGGGATTTTTCCACTTTTCACATTTATTTGGAAAAATCTTGGGCACTTGAGGGTCTTCATTTAATTCTATAATTCCTTATAATTCCTTGGAATCTCATAGGAATTTTCTTGGAATTTTATTCCTCTTAAAATATTTATTTGGAATTTTCCAAATAAAATCCCTTAATTAGCCGAAATCACCCTTAAATTCTCTTATAATTTCTCTAAGGGTAATTTGGTCATAAAAAACAACTTTATAATTTCATATAACCCTCAAAGGATATTATCCCTATTTTTTTTTAATTTTCAAAGGCTCGGAAATATTTTTCCTTATTTATATTTGACCAATTTTCCTTAATTAGTCAATTTCCTATAATTAGCTTGGAAAATTACTGTAATTATTTTCTACCAAAATCCTTTGACTTTTCCTTATCATTTTTTAATCCTCAATAATTTGAGAATATTTCTTATCTCTAATTACCATAATGCTGGATGTGACAGCCTCTCAATCTAAATATGCTAAGATTTTGAGAGTTATATGTAAATATAAAAAAAGTTCAAGCCTAATGAGATGGTCCAACGACCTTCTAATGTTAATGCACTTTTCAAACCCCAATTACTAGTTAAGTGTCAAGACCTGGGGGGTTTCTGCTACACCTTACTATTGGATCAACTTAGAGTTCAATTAGAACCATTTTAGACCATATTGGATGGTCTTGAGCTCAAAAATCATGTATATGATGTTACTTTCATATTTTTACTATTCATGTGGTAAATTCCAGTTTTTGTGCCAACTTCAAAAAATCATAACTTAATCTAGAAAAATCAAAATGAAGTGGTTCAAAATTCTATGGAAAGCTCTTTGAATGATATTCCAAGGAAAAATAATCTTGTGAACAAATTCTATTTGAGAAAGTGTCAGGTTTTCATGAACTTAATTTTGAAAAATCATTATAAATCATACAGTTGTCCATTTTTAACGTGCTACCTGTCAAATTGAACCTCAAGACATGATATATATGTGCACCAAATTTCGATTTAAAATGTTCAGGAACTTAATCAAATTGTAGCTTCAGGTCGATAATTTAGTTAGGGTTACAATACCAACTATGCATACTTATAGATAACCAAAATATAATTGTTTCTCATGATTCCACCACCACATTTACCCTTGAATTTACAGCTTCCCTTTGGATGATTTAGGTCCTAAAATGTTAGGTTACATTTGGGGGATGAGATTTCAATAAAATCCCAATAGCATAGTTAACCAACTATAACATCAAGCAAGCATTATCATTATGCATAACAATATTATCTACCATTGAAGAACTAATACCCTTATAATTGGGAAATCCCAAACATGCAAAAGCCAAGGCAATAAAATGCAAGGAGTAACCACATCATAGTCATCATAGTTCACTCACATGATAGCAATCATCTATGCAATAATAAACAATGCAATGTCAATATTAGTAGTTAGGTTAAACTTTGCTACCTTGCTCCAAATGCTCTTGCTTTCTTTGATCTTATTTTTTCTCCACAAATATCAAACCTAACATGAAAATCCATAAAAGGGGTAGCAATATTACCAACCAAACCATATAAACATCAATAACAAAACTCAAGTAACCCTTGAACCCTTAAAACTTCAATCTTTGTTCTTTAATTTTTGAGCTTTGTTTCCTTAAACCCTAAAAATCCTTTCTTGCTTTATTCCTACATGATTTTTCATATAAATTCCAAATATGTACTTAGATTTAAGAAAAGAAACCTTCCTCTGCATTTAAACTGGCCAAACACTTTAGGGTTTGGTTTCTAAAAATTACAACTTTGATTCTAATGCTTCCAACACATGTCCTTTAGGTTTATCTATACCATTTTCTATTTTAAACACAATGGAAACTTCAAAAAATTAAAAAACTAATCCTAGGGTATGGTTCTCAAAGTGGCTGAATGGTCCTTCTAGCATACTGTAACATCCAGACTTTTAGGCCTAGAAGCATCAAAAGTAGCCTGACTTGGATGGGCTACCAGACCCTTTTGAGCATAAGTCCCAAAGATGAGAAAGGAAGTCAAAGTAGTTTCAGGGACTAAACTGCAAAGTAAAAGTTTTTCAAGGGCTTCAGTATGATCAAGGTCAGAGACTCCAGTAAAGTCTTGAAGGCCTAGAGAGAGAAAAGAGACTAGATATAGGCCAAAGGTTAAGTTAGAAGCCTCAAAGAGAGGATTATATGAAGTTAAGTCCAAGCAGGGACTAAACTGTAAATTCAAAAAGTTATGACCAGCAAGGGCAAAAATGGAAGAGTGTACAGAAAATTCCAAGAAAATCCCTAAAAATGGAAAATAATATTCTAAGACTCTTCTATGAAGAGCAAAGATGAAAATACCTCTGAGATAGCTTAAATGGAATTTATGAGGTTATGGCCAGTAAAAAGTACACTGTTTGAGGTAATTATTTAAAATAGCAAGAGACCTCAAAAATGTACGTAAAAATGAGGATTAATTGGTTGAAAGGTTATACTAATTTATAAAATTAGTCACGCAACCAAAAGGCCAGTGGAATGGCTTTAATAAATTAAAGAGCAGATTATACCGATAAAAGGGTATTTTAGTAAATGATTTTTATACAAGGCTTAGAGGAAGTGTTATGGCCTAAGAAAATTCATAGATACTCTCTAGAATTAAAGGGAATTTATGGATCTGACAGAAAATAATTACAGAGACCAGAGCACTGTAATTATAGAAAAGAAGTTAAACCCAGAGTAAAAGTGCACCGATAAAGTGTTAATCAGAGTCTTGCACTTTACTTGGCCCACAAGTCGCCACTTGTCAAGCCTTTAATGGATGGTAATTAAAGATTTCCAAGTGTCAAGCTACCAATGGAGAGGATCTTGACTTTGGAATGTAGTTATATTATGAATTAAGTTAATTAAGAGAGAGGTTTCAAGAAGGCTTAGGCATTTGACACTTGGACTTTCATTAAATGTGGTAGATGAGATATTTTGAGAGCACTAAGGAGCTCATCTCTCCCCTAAATCAGATGGGAATTTCGTCCAAGGCAAAGAGGAGAGGAAAAGAGAGGGTTTTGGAAGGAGAACCAAGGAAAGCTATCAACTTTGGTCATCAATCAAGGATTCAAGGTGAGATCTTGGTTCTAGATGTGTTCTTGTCTTGTTTTCCTTCTCTTTTAAGGTTGAAAAATCTGTCTTCTCTTCCTTTTGATGGCTGGTCGAAATGGTTGATGAGTGGGGAAGGGAGTTTGGTTGTTAGATCTTGCTAGAACACCTCAAAGTATGGTAGATCCAAGTGGATCTATGTGAAAATTGGAAGAATTACGTGCTGATTTGATGCCTATTTCGAATTAGTTACTATTCATATCTGGTTCTGAAATTTGGCATGCTTAAAGTACACTCTGTGAGCTTTAAATCATGAGTAGAACACTTCATTTGGATATGTGTACGATTTATGGAAAGATAAAATGAGGAGAATAATTTATGAATCTGATAGAAAATAATTACAGAAGCCAGAGCACTGTAATTATAGAAAAGAAATCAAACTCGGAGTAAAAGTGCACCGATAAAGTAAGGACTAGAGTCTTGCACTTTACTTGGCCCACAAGTTGCCACTTGTCAAGCTTCTAATGGATGGTAATTAAAGCTTTCCAAGTGTCAAGCCTTGATTGGAGAGGATCTTGACTTTAGAATTAATTACATTATGATTTAAGTTAATTAGGAGAGAGGTTACAAGAGGGAATAGGGAGATGACACTTGGTAAATCATTAATGTTGGTTGGTGAGATATTTTTGGCCTTAATCAACACACTCCTCCCCTCATTTTTAGATCACCATTCGGCCAAGACAAGAAGAGAGGGAAAAAGAGAGAGTTTAAGGTGGAAACAAGGAAGAATCAACCACTTTGGATCAAGAAAGCTTAGAGTTAAGGTTGGTAGTTGATTCTATGTTGTTCTTTGCTTGTTTCTCTTGAGTTTGATTGTTGAAAAATTTTGTTTATCCTCTCTTTGGGTGCTGATCGAAATGCTCTTTGAGTAGGGGAGGGAGTTTGGTTGTTAAATCTTGCTAGAACACTTCAAAGTATGATAGATCCTAGTGATTGCAAGTAGTTGTAGGTTGTTTTTGAAGTGTTTTCTTTGATATCTCTCTTAAAGTTCATTTCAGCCAAAGTAAGAATTGGACCCTAGGATGTGTTTTTCAAAGTTTTGAGGCTTCCATTATGTTCAAAATGAAAATAGTGTAGGGTAAATCTAAAGAACAAGTGTTGGAAGCCACAGAATCAAAGTTGTAATTTTTGGATAATGAGTCCTTTTGGTTCGGCCAAGCTGAATCTGGAAGAAGGGATTTTATTTTGTTAAATCCAAGTAGATAATTGGAATCTACATAAACAATCATGTAGGAATGAGTTAAGATAGACTTTTTTAGGGTTTAAGGAAACAAACTCTAAAAATTAAAGAACAAAGGTGGAAGCTTTAAGGGACAAAAGTTGTCCTTGAGTTATGTTGTTGTTTTTTATATGGAATGTTGATGATTCTTGCTGCCTTTTTTGTGGATTGCCATGTTAGAGTTTGGCATTTATGGAGGCAAGAAAGAAGAACAAGAAAATTAAAGAGTATTGGATCAAGGTAGTAAGATTTAATTGACCTTAATGTTGAGTGTTGCCTTGATTGCTATGCAATTTCATGTGCTATTATGTGGTTAAACTAAATGATGATGATGATGATTGTGTAGCTATACTGCTTGCTTTATGTGCCTTGGCTATTACATGTTAGAGTGCTACGTGTATGAGGTAAAGTAGTTCCCTATTAATAGCAAAAGGTTGAAATGCTTGTAATTGATGTATATTAATGTTTTGGTTGATTGATCTTGCTACTAGGATTTCATTAAAATCTCATCCCCCATATGTAACTTAACATTTTAGAGACTGAATCATCAAAAGGGGGGCTGCAAATCCAAAGATAAATATGGTGATGAATCATGAGGAAACATTTATATTTGGCTATGTATAAGTATGTATGGTTGGAGCTGTAACCCCTAAGCAAGATGCCAAATTAGAGCTATGTCTTATTAAGTTACTGAACAAATCTCTACACGTAATTTGATATGATTAAAGTTCACATCATGAGCCTGATTGAGCTCAAGATATTAGTTTCTTTTCATATCATTATCCATGATTTTGTTATACTTTCTGGTCCTTTTTAATGAAAATTGTGCTTAATTTAGATTTATAGTTCTTACTTTAAGTTAGTGTCATTTTGAGGATTAAATTGTCATAATTGGTTGTTAATTGGATTCAATTGACTTCTAGGACAATTGATACTTCAATTTGTTACTTTTTTATTGTAGGACACTAAAGATTTGGGGCCAGAATTGAAGAACTCAAGGCAAAAGAAGCAGGAAAGGATCCTCTGCCAAAGTTCACCACGGCCAACATCTTATTTCGCCGCGGCGAAAACTCATCCGTGAAGAAAAAGGTCTCTGCCATGTTTCGCCGCGGCGAACCTATATTCGCCGCGGCGAACCTCTCGAAGCAGCAAATCTCAGACCCGACCATTTCGGGAAATTTTGACCTACCCATGCCCAGAAACCGACCCATGCACGTAAGTTTCGGGTTAGAAACCCTATTTTGGGTATGATGAGAGCAGATGACCATTATTCAGCCACCACCAATGTATCTTTCATCCTCTTCTCTCATTTCCACCTCAGAAACCCTAATCCCATTTCCATTTCTTCCATCTGCTGCTGCCATGGCTGAAGAACAATACCTAGTTGGAGTTGGTTCAAGAGTTATGACTAGCTAAGCTTCTCAACTCTTGAATATGGTGGAAGGAGCATGAGTTCCAAGAGCTTCAAAGGGGAGTTAGCTTCATCTATAAGTTCTAGTTCTTTGTTTATGAATTTCTAGGTCTTAGGATTTGTAAATTTGGGCTGAACTATTTTGATTATGGTTGTAATCAATTCTGGATGATTGTCTTGTGTATTGGATTATTTAGTGTTGAATTTGAGCTTCAATACATGTGGTTACATGTATGTTTATATGCAACTCTTTTGATACTCTCTGTCTTGCATGGTAATGTGTGATTGTTGAGTTGATCTGGGGCTTGCATTTAACCAAGTGCATTAATTAATCTTGATACACACACCAAGTGAGCTTAATAGGATCTTATGAAATGGGTGACATTGATTAAGATCCTAGACTTAAAGAGTTCTTTAAGGTTTCCATTTAGAAAACTTGGTGATTTCTACTCCCAAAATTATTTTGAACTATGATTGCTTCAAAGCTGTATTCAAGAGATTACATATCATTAACTTCACTTCATTACTACTATCTTAGAAAAATCAAAAAAACAAGTAACTTAGATTCGAATTAATTGCATTTAGTTTTGGCATTTCATTAATGGCTAAAAACACCAAAAACCCCTCTTTCATCACTCTGCATAGCATTAATCTAACTTAGACATCTAATTTAGGCTCCTAAAAGAGAACGACCCGAGTTTGCACTACTGCATAGCTTGGATAAATTTTTGAGCGAGAACCTCTAAGCGAACGACAATCAAAGGCTCTCTTTCAAGTGGCGCCATTGCCGGGGAGCCAAGAAATTGGTTCTCTAGGTTAGCTTGTGCTATTTGATTGACTTTTGAGGTTTTTGATCTTTATGGGTAGCATTTAGGGTAGTTTAGTTGCATATTTGTTCATAGTATAGGTTTTCATCTTGCATAGCATAAAAATTTTTGGAAATACAAACAAATATACTGATTTTCTTGATTTTTAGCATCTTCCACGTTGCATCAGTGAAGTCCAGTGTCTGATAAGCAGTCAATTTCACAATTTCGCCGCGGCCAACCTTTTGAATTTCTGAGGGAACCCTCTCGGGACACATTCGCCGCGGCCAACCTGTTCTTTCGCCGGCCAAATATTTGAAAAACCGAAGGATTTCTCTCGAGACACTTTCGCCGCGGCCAACCTCTGTTTTCGCCGTGGCCAACGCCCTGCAATCAGACATCTGGTCTTCTCTGCCAACTTTCGCCGCGGCCAACCCCTGTTTTCGCCGCGGCCAACATTTCTGGAAATTTTTAAAACTTACATTTTGCTTCTTTATCTGTGCATACTTACTAATACCCCACCCATACATACTCATACTCATCCATACATACTCATACTCATCCATACGCTTGCATACTTGACCACACACTTGCATTCATCACATTGCATACTTTTATTTGACTTTGTGTGCTGCAAGTCAATTTTGTTACTTTTCTCTTGTGATACTTATTTTGCATGCCACGAAAAACCAAGCTTGTGCCCTATAACCCGGAGATTGAGAGAAGACTCACAGAGATAAGAAGAGAGAAAAGAGTCGGAGGGACAAGTGAGTTGGTGATTGAGCAAGAGAACATTTCAGTGGAATCTAGCCTATCCAGCAGTGAGAGTGAACCTACTGACCAAGAGATAATGGCTGATTTACCACAAAACCACCCTCATCCTAACCCCAATGCCAACCAAGTAAGGAATGGAGGCAATGGAGGAAATGGTGAACAAGAGAGAGTGGGAGAAAATAATGGGAACCCTAGAAGAAGAACAATTAGGGAAGCCACCACATCTGATGTTAACTTTGACCCATTTACTGCTGCATGTCCAAACTTTGAAGTTAACTTTGAGATTAAAGGTTTATTGATTAACTCCTTCCTAAATTTCATGGCTTGACAGGAGAAGACCCATACCTCCATCTGCAATCTCTCTCCATGATTTGTCAGAGTATGAAGCCTGTGGGAGCATCGTTGGACCAAGTGCTATGGAAGGTTTTTCATCTGTCATTGGAAGGCAAGGCTAGGGAATGGTACATGAGCCTTCCAAGACATGTAGCTGATGCATACCATAGCTGGGGGAACTTAAGGAAGGCATTTTTGGAGAAATACTTTCCGGCTTCTCGTACTTCATCAATGAGGAAGGAGATTTATTCTGCCAAGCAAGACTACGATGAATCCCTCTATGATTACTGGAATAGATTTCAGGACCTACTTTCAAGATGCCCACATCATCAAATTCCGGATGAGCAACTGGTGCAGTACTTCTATGATGGGTTGAAGAACCAAGAGAAGGGTATGTTGGATGCTGCATCGGGAGGATCTTTGATAGACTCTACTGCTGCGGAGGCTTGGGATTTGATAAAGAAGATGGCCCTGAATCATCAACAACATGGGGTGAGAGATACTAAAGGAGTACATGAGATGGGAGCTGCTTCGGTGCACAGCAGAAGAATGGACGCTTTGGAATCAAAAGTAGATTCTTTGGGAAGCCAAGTTACATCTCAATTGTCTTTGATCACTGCTGAATTGAAGAATATGAGTGTGCATCGCCCATCCGCTCCTATGGACATTACAGCGCCTAGTTGTGAAACATGTGGATCAGTCATGCATATTTCTAGCGTTTGTCCAGGCCGATATGAGGAAGTGTCTGCAGTCTTCCAAGGCCGCCCAAATCAAAAATGGGACCCCTACTCCAACACTTACAATGAGGGATGGAAATCAAACCCTCGATTGGGCTGGAGGAATGATGATAGTAGACCTCCAAATAGATTTCAGAAGAGTGGAGGAGCTGGTCCATCTTCAAACCAGTTCCAAAACCAGTCTCAAGCCCTTGCGGTCCCACCCAAGGATGAAACAAATCAACTCCTACAAAATATGATGGCTTTAATGAAGGAAGAAAGGGCTGCCAATGCTACTCAGTTCAACTCCTTAGCTTCACTAATTCAACAAGATTCATCCAAGAATGATGCTAGATTTAGTGCTTTGGAAAAGAGAATGGAGCAATGGGAGACTAAATCTGAGAACATAAACTCCTATGTAACTCAGTTATCCAACAACATGAGTGAGCAACAAGCTAGAAGCAGTGGCACCATTCCTTCCAATACTGTCATAAACCCAAAGGGTTTGAATGCAATCACGCTGCGAAGTGGGAGGCAAGTAAGATTCAGTGAAGAGGAAGAGGAATCAGTTGATGAGGAGATTGAGTGTGATAAGCCTCTTCTTACACATTCAAGAGTTAAGAATTCTGAGAGTGCAAAAGAGAGAGAATTGCTAGATGAAAAGAAGTCAACTCTTCTAAGTGGCAAAGGAGCAAGATCTGAGAGCAATAATGAGAAAGCAGCATCAAAGGAGCAAGATGGATCATCTAAGCATGGAGCCGGTAAGCTGAATGATAAAGAGGTAAATCTCAAAGACCTTCCTTTTCCTAATTCATACTTGATTAGCAAAAGAAAGACTGAAACTAAGTATGAAAAAGATATCATTGATGTGTTTAGTAGAGTGGAAGTTAACATTCCTTTGCTTGATCTTGTTAAGAGAGTTCCTGCTTATGCTAAATACCTTAAGGACCTATGTACCCATAAGAGAAAGTTTAGACCAAATGAAAGAGTCCAAGTGAGCTCCAATGTGTCTGCCCTGTTTAAACCTCAAATCCCTGTGAAATGCCAAGACCCTGGATCCTTCACCATCCCTTGCACAATAGGAAAAGTTTCTATAAGGGGAGCCTTACTAGATCTAGGAGCAGCTATTAATGTGATGCCTAAGTCTGTATACACTTCACTAGGAGTCAAGACGCTTAAGTCTACCACTGTAGTACTCCAGTTGGCTGATAGGAGTATTAGGTATCCGGAAGGCATCATAGAGGATATTTTGGTTCAGGTTAAGGATTTGGTCTTTCCTGCTGATTTTTATGTACTTGACATGTCCTCTGAGCTTGTCCATGACACCACACTGATTCTTGGTAGACCCTTCTTGAGGACTGCTAACACTCTGATTAGCATGAAAGAAGGTACCATCACTATGGAAGTAGGAGATCATAAGGTTTGTTTTAATATGTATGAAGCAATGAGGCATCCTTATGAAGACTATTCTCTCTTGGGTGTAAATATGATTGATGTTGCTGTTGATGATGCTTGTTCTGAGTTTGAATTGCAAGATGATTCCTCTAGTTCTGAACTTTATTCAGTTGATTCTGCTGATGAGGATGACACTATTTCTTCTTTTTCATCCCTTTACTCTACACCTTCTTCTTGCTCATGTGGTGATAAAGATACATGCCTTGATTGCACTGTGTTTAATTGTATGCTTTCCCTCCCACATGCATTTTCTGTTTCCTCCCTTGACTCCAAATTAGACTTTGATCCCTCTATTGTCAGCGATAATTCCCTTGGGGAAAGGTTTTCTGTTGCTATTTCAGATATGGAGGAAGAAGTCATGGAGGAGATTCCCTCTAAGGCAGTTGCTGTAGATCAACTAGAAGTTGGTTCAACGCTTGGAGAGGAAGCTATCTGCAAGGTTGAGGAACTCTCACTGATTGAAGGAAAGGGGAGTAATCTTTTCTCTCTTGAACTTCATAATTTGGTTCCATCTATTGTGCAACCACCTACTCTTGAGTTGAAACCCCTGCCCCCTACTGTGAAATATGCTTTTCTAGAGTCTGATGAGCGATTACCAGTTATTATAGCTAACTCCCTGTCTAAGGTTGAGGAAGAAAGACTCCTTACTGTTTTGAGAGAGCATAAGAGGGCTATTGGGTGGACTTTAGCGGACATTCCTGGAATTAGTCCAGCCATTTGCACACATAGAATCTTGCTTAGTGAAGGTTCAAAATCAGTGAGACAACCCCAGAGAAGACTAAACCCCCTGATTCTTGATGTGGTTAAGAAGGAAATTACCAAACTTCTAAGTGCTGGGATCATCTATCCCATATCTGATAGTGAGTGGGTTAGTCCAATACATGTAGTGCCTAAAAAGAGTGGGGTTACTGTTATTAGAAATGATAGGGATGAGCTTATTCCTACAAGAGTGCAGAATTCCTGGCGTGTGTGCATAGATTATAGAAAACTCAATGATGCCACACGGAAAGATCATTTCCCTCTTCCTTTCATAGACCAGATGCTTGAGAGACTTGTAGGCAAATCTCATTACTGTTTTCTAGATGGTTTCTCTGGGTACTTTCAAGTACCTATTGCACCGGAGGACCAAGATAAAACCACTTTCACATGCCCTTTTGGTACCTTCGCCTATCGTAGGATGCCTTTTGGGTTATGTAATGCTCCAGGGACTTTCCAACGTTGTATGATGGCTATATTCTGTGAATTTTTAGAGGAATGCATGGAAGTCTTTATGGATGATTTTACTGTTTATGGTGGTTCTTTTGATGATTGTCTTGCTAGTCTTGAAAAGGTTTTGAAAAGATGCATTGAAAAGAATTTGATTTTAAACTTTGAAAAGTGTCATTTTATGGTCAATGAGGGGATAGTTCTAGGACATTTGATTTCTAAAAAGGGAATTGAAGTTGATAAAGCTAAGATTGAGGTTATATCTTCTTTGCCTTATCCTGCCTGTGTTAAAGATATTAGATCATTTTTGGGTCATGCGGATTCTATAGGCGGTTTATAAAAGATTTCAGCAAGATTGCTTTACCTCTCTCAAAGCTTTTACAAAAAGATGTGAAATTTGATTTCGATGATTCTTGTAAAGTTGCCTTTAGTGATTGAAATCTAAACTCATCTCCTCCTATTCTTGTTGCACCAACTGGACCATGCCTTTGAAATTTCATGTGACGCTTCTAATTTTTGTTGTAGGAGCTATGTTAGGCCAGAGGGAGGAGAAGCTCTCAAGAGTCATTGCCTATGCTTCGAAAACACTGGATGCAGCTCAAGTCAACTATACAACAACTGAAAAAGAGCTATTTGCAGTTGTTTTTCATTTAGAGAAGTTTAGACCTTACTTGTTAAATTCTCATGTGACTGTTTTCACTGATCATGCAGCTGTTCGCTATCTTCTCAAGAAACCACAATCGAAGCCAAGATTGATTAGGTGGACATTACTTCTTCAGGAATTTGACATTGAAATCAAGGATAGAGCTGGGGCTGAGAACCATGTAGCCGATCACTTAAGTAGGCTACCTGATGATACACGGGGAGTAGACTCTTCTGAACTCACCTGTGATTCCTTTCCTGATCAGTATTATGGCTT
>NW_021632380.1:0-89047 GCF_004799145.2 Neltuma alba | reverse complement strand
TTTGGAGGTGGACTTATTGGTCGTTTTTTTTTTTTTTTTTTAGTCTTTCACGTCCATAATTTAGTCATATACTCCTCAGATTTTATTTATAAGGCACTTTTAATATTTCATATAAACTAAAAAAACTTTAAACTACATTAATTTTTCATTAAAATATAACAAATTTCTAATTTTACCCCTCATTTATTATATACATCTTTTGAAAAAAAACTATCTATACTATAAAAAATGAAGGACAAAATGTATTCATGCTAAATATTTAATGAAGTGACTTATAAATAGGATTAACAAAAACCTTCTTTCTTTACCTTGTAAATAGAACCAGATGAGTATACTATATTTTTAAGATTTAGCCAGTTCTTTACTTGTGATAATTTTTAACCAAAGTGCTAAATCAGTTGTTTTTTCGTTCGTGCAAAATAGCCGTGTAATTTTTTTGTTAGTGCAGATGTTGCAAATGACTGCAATGTCAATGAGGCGTCTCGGGCCACGTGCAATGTTCTATCTTTCAGCTGCAGTATCTGATTATTATGTTCCTTGGAAGGACATGGTAATAATTTGAAAATTAGTTCTTCTTCAATATAGTAGTCTTGTTCTTTATTTCTGGATCCTGTTATTCAGTAGCGTAGATATATGTTAGTCACTAGATTGTTTCCAATGCAGAGTTTATACTTTAATATTGTTGCAAATGACATAATTTCTTATAGTTGAAGAAATTTATAATTCTATAAGATTTTGGAACTGCTATGTGCATCAAAGATGAAATTTTGGTCTTGGTAAGAGATTTTGAACATAATGGATAACAAATTCTATAAACTATAGACCTCAAGACGGGGATACCTGGGGAAAAACTTCATCAGATTAGTATGGCTGGTTATTACTTTAAAAGGTGGACCGTAAAGCTAGAAATTCGCAACTTCTACTTATATCAGATTTTTTTGGTTGGCCAGATACATGTCCTAGATTTACTTGCTATTGGTGATGTCAACTTGTATTATTCCTCTAGGTGGAGCACAAAATTCAGTCAGGATCTTACCTTTTGGACGTCAAACTCGTTCAAGTGCCAAAAATGTTGTCGGTGCTAAGGGAAGAATGGGCTCCATCTGCCTTCTGCATATCTTTCAAGGTACAGAACTCTGTCCCCTCCTGTTTGGCTATTTTACACTTGTGGAATCTTTTCATTGCCCTATACTGTTATGTTAAATGCATGATTAATTTATAATCACCATTCGCTAGTTTTAAAAAAGGTCTGGAGTTTGGCTCAGAGTTTGAAGCTGAGTTCAGTTTTGGATGCCTTTCCATATGATGTTATGTTATTTTTCGTGCGAGCTCGTCAATGATATTGTTTTTCAAAAACAATGTGCCTAGGTTGCCTGATATGGGGTTCGATAAAAATTTGCATTCAATTTTTGAATCTTCATCATGAATAACAATTGGAATACGTTCAGATTCAAACTATATTGTTTTCCAAGGATCTCCTGTTTTCTCGCAACCCTAAAGCATTGAAAAGGAAATGAGACTTTTTGATACTAATACCTTTTGATGTTACAACCTTTTCATCTAAGATTTATTATTTTTCATTGCTGGCAGTTAGAGACAGATTCAAACATTCTTCTGAAGAAAGCTGATAAGGCTCTTGAAAAGTACAGATGCATGCTGTTGTTTGCAAACGAACTCTCCACTCGCAAGGAGGAAGTGGTGGTTGTCACCAGTTCTGAGAAGACCACTGTTCGGCGCAATAAGAGTCAACCTGGTGATGTTGTAGAGAATCCCCTAATTAAGCTTCTTTCCGGGAAACATTTAGCTTTCATTGAAGAATCTAGCAGATGAGTCAAAATAATGAGATCCTGATCAGCTGTCTTTTTGGGACACTAAAACTTTCGCTTTTATTGGACAAATTCATCGTCCATAAGAAGGATGAGAAGAACTGGACGCACCATGGAAATAAGGCCTACAAGAGAAGAAATGTAGGGCCCTTGTCTGAATTTTATTTTATTTTATTTTATTTTGTTCTAAGATTAGCCAAGTTATAAATGAACTTTGCATCATATTTTTGAGTTTATCTCATAATAAAAACGGGTTTGCCCCATTTCCTTTCATGATTGAGAAATTGTATATGTTGTGAATGTTTGGGGTTCTGTGTTTGTTGTTAATGGTATTGACAGTGGAAGATGAAGTTAATACGATGAGCAAAAGAAATAGGTTTCTTATGAGAAACATTAGCACCAGATTTCAGTATGTAGTTTCAATTCTACGACCCTCTCGTTAGAATTGAAACTGCAAACGATCATATCAAAGTCATGAATTGAGCCTTTTCATGTTATATTTTAGTGTATAGATTCAATCAATTGTTAAATTACCGAGTGATTATAGAGAGGCAATGGAACTTGTACTAACAGATGGGCCAAGCCACTGTTTATGTCTTCTTCCTCACATCAACAATTTTTTTTTTTTGATACATCAACATATTTAATTTAATCTTAAATATAAAACTTAATCTATTTTGTCTTTAATATTTATGCATTTTGTCTTTAAGTAATCCTAATATGATGATGTATTTATTAAGGTTTTCTTTCAAAATATCGTTTCGATATGCACGATTAATAATGATATTTTAGGAAAGATAATATCTATTTATTACAAATAACTAACTTATCTAATTTTTTTAATATTCACTAACAAACTCTTAGTTGAGATGGTAAGTGATCTCATCCCTGTAAGGAAGAGAATACAAATTTGAATATCAGAAGTGCATTTATCCAGGAGGATCTTAACCTTAACGGTTCCTGTTTGACAGATATTAGTCTCATCCAAAGTAACTTGGGGATAATAAGAGTTTACCCAAAAATAATAATTTTTTTAATATTCTTAAATTAGTTTTTAATATTCTTAAAAACTCTATTTGATTTTGAACATTAAGACCGTTTGCGATTGCGCAAGAGGTTCAAATAAGTGTTTTTCTAAGCCGAACCACGCATATTACATTGCCTTTTCGTAACTCTCTGAATTGATCAAACTCGAGAGCCAGTGCGCCGTCGATCCTCTCATGTGCCAGAAAGGATCTATTAACCTTTTTTGTTTTGTTATACACACACTCCCTCCTCTTCTAATTTTTAATATAAAAGTTAATTTCATATTTAATTTGATCCTAAATATAAAATTCTAATCTATTTTATCTTTTATACTTATCTATTTTTGTTAAAATAGTCATTGTAATATTTACACGTGTTAAATATTTCATTAAATAGTAGTTGTAGCTAATACATATAATTAGCAAGAGTATTTTAGAGAAGGCAATATTTATTTATTACAAATAATCAACTTAGCTAATTTTCTTAATCTACTCAAATTAGTCAACTAATTCTCGTATTAAGGACTCGATATATATATATATATATATATATATTATAACGGGAATTTGAATTCTAAATCATTATTCACATGCTACCGAATTCTTATATTTGAGTTAGACTAGTGGGTTTTGCACATTTAAGTGGAACTCGAAAACAAATGAATAAGCATATTAATTTATGCATTGTCAGTCAACAATTGTCAGTCAATAATTGTCAGTCAAAAGATATAAATCTTTCCAGTCTTTAACCGATTTCATTAATTTTTCATCACTTAATTGAAGTTTATTAGATTAAATTTCTAAGCCATAGGAGCAAAGGGTGATTGGCCAATTTTTTCCATTCATTTGAATTGAACCATCCACTTCTTTTTAGAGGAATCATTACTAATATCCAATTTATTTAAATTTTTATAATTTTTTTAAATATCAAGAGAGCATACAGATCGTAATCCATCCATCTCCCCTCTCCTCCCCTCCAATCTCAACAAGATAGAAAGTTAATGTTCCCATCCATCTAGTTAAGCTGGAAAATTACGAACTACCCTGAATTACACAAGCCTAAAGCTTAGGCTACTTTTCAAGTTGGGATTGAAATGTAATCTTTCCAAACTATTATGGGTAAAGAAGTCATAACAGTTGGTATATGTATCTTTTTATTAGAAGTAATCATATTCGAAACGCTATCCACATTATGAAAAACTAACTTCTTCTATTAGACTCAATTTCTATTGATAACGGTTTTTTAATGTATGGTGCCAAGTCCATTATGTGTTAGGTGCTCCTCCATTCCTTCATTTGCTACCAAGCATTCAACCCAAATGGCTTCTATCTACCAATTCATTCCAACCCCCCCAACCCACTTTCATGGACGGTGCCTTTTTATAATACGCAAAATATTAGAGAGATTAAAAATTAGTAAATGATGACAGGGAACAATAATTATGGGACTTAACAGGTTTTAATACAGACAGCTTCCTGGTGAAGTTTTTTAGGTCATCTATATCTCCTACGAGATGGTCTGAAAATGATTATCAAAGCCTCATTCAAAATTTGAAACATTCGAAAAGGGGTAGCTATTTTACTTTTAACTGGTAACTAACTGCCTCCCGAACTCTCTCAAGCTTTGAGCTTGTCATTGTATAATAATTATTTAAAAAAAGCCTCATTCGAAAAATTTCTATTCGTGTTAGAGCTTAGTCGTCAAGACATCTTAGTCTGGTCAATGCCAACTGATAAATTTACTTCCCTCTTATGCACATTTATTCGTCTTAATTTTTTTCTTCCTCAAAGTATGGTTAAAGGAGTCGAGAAAATTTACAATAGGCCAATGATAGTCATGTTGTGGCATCAAAGCTGCCCCGTAAATAAAACGTCATATCTTATGAAGAAAGCTGAAGACAGTAGAAAAAATTACTCCTCCGATCCTCAATCTAAAATTTAATGAAGAATTGATATTAGTCGTATATGTAAAACTTATTTCACATATTTATCAATTTCTTTTATCAAATTTATCTTATTGATATCTCCCAACAATAATCACTAAGAGAGGGAGCGAGAGAATTTAACTAAACTTAACTAACATTCTTAATCCACTCAAATCAGCTAATTAGATCATATGTTAAGGATTAGAGACGAATACTTAAGATTTTGCAATATTGCAGATCCCAGCTTTTATTTATTTTGCATATGCTGTAAATGTTTTGCCACAATAGAAGCTTTGGAACAGAAATTTCGAACCCTTCTTGAAGGGTCTCCAAATCAAAAGAAATTAGTTGGATCAACCAATAATAAAAACAACGTCCCTCCGATCTAAATATAAAAATTGGTTGCCGGATGTACATGGGCCAAACCAAACTAAGATTTATATTTGGGCGTTTGAGCAGCAACCAACCTTGGGATTCGCTTAACTTGAAGCGACATTTCGGGCCTATGACCCGACAAGAACCCGAGTGAGTCTTCCTTAAATAAGAGCATATGAGAACCACCTGTCTATCATTTGGAAAGCTTCTTTAGGTTTAAATGATTGGGCTACATGACCCGCACCCTAATGTAAGAAAGACAGAAAGAGGAGGGTTAGAAGTCAATTTGAATTTGCCTATTTGAATAGATTTGAGAACCAATAAAGAAAAGAAATTAACTAAATGAAACTGTGTGGTGAAGATTTTACTTACTTTCACGGCAACATATGTCAAGAAGTACTCATGGTTCTTGTAGATTTGTGTGTATCTGCATTCAGTAATGGAAGGATGATATATGGGACAATATAATATATACAAATATCACAAAGGTTAGGATAATAATAATGGCCATTGATCAATTACCCGGCAACTTGACCATCAACAAACCATGCACGCCAAGGATCAGCTATTTTCAAGTTCAGTGACTTTATCCAAGCTTGTGTACCAATATGTGGTATTGCCAGGTCAAGATCAGAACTATGATAAGGAGTTCAGACATAAGCGAAGTTGACTGAAGAAAGTGATAGATGTACTAAACAATAGTTAGATCAGAATATTTTCTAAAGTATAGTGAGTTTCTAACTAGATTGGTTAGATGTTAGTAGCTGAGTTGGACTAAAGCAACTAACTTAATGTGTCCTTACATGTGTAAAATCTTGAGAAACAGTTCTTATATTATTTTTGTTTAAATATGATCTTAAATTTATATGTATGTTAAAATATGATTTAGATTAAATAAATTGTATATTTTAAATTTTTTAATTGAGAATGCAAGAAATTAAGTTGAAATTATCATTTTAGAGCTTAGAGGAAGAGGAGTAATAGTCTTCACTTTAACAATATAAATCAAATTTCTGATAACAATGAATAAAAATAAATTTTAAAAAATTACTATCAAGCTTAAGAGTTATAAGATATATAACCTTATATAAATAATTAAAAATAATTATTTAATATTTAAATAATATCTTGCCCCCTCTGGCCAAAGGTCCTTGCTCCAGCACTACTAGCAACAGGCTCCAGCCAATCTTAATTTAAAAGCTTATCTTGGTCAGTCTAATTAATTCCTGCTTCAGCAAATGAAATCTATAACACGAACCAAACTAACTCTTAAAATTACTCCATTTACGCAAGAAAAAAGTAAGGATGATGAAGTTTACGTGTATACAAGACATTGAAGGTTTGTCTTAGTGAGCATGCGATGATAATCAACAACACTTTGTAGATGAGTTTTGTATGATAAACTCATGTTGCATCTCAAGAACTCCCCTTTAGTTCCCTTCAAAGGCATAATAATAAAAAAATTTCTTAGTTAACTCTTGAATTAGTTTAAAGATATAATCAATAAACAAAGTAAATTCTTACCTCTCTAATCTGAAGAGCCTTCCTAACATCCTCATTATTTGCCCATTGGTTAACAAGCATGTGGTCATATCCCTACAAGTAAACTCCAAATTAAAAGGAATGTGTCTGTGCCTGTGCAAGCGTACGTATACAGCATTCTGAAGTTTACTTACACGACACCAGAATGCTGAAAGGTTCTGCAACGACTGGAGGATCCCTTCTGATGGATCTTCCAAGAGAATTCTTTCATTGTCATTGGGAGTCGTAATGCAAACAGGTTCCAAAATTTGATTTAGGTATATGTAGCGAATCAGCTGCAAATGAATAGCTTATACACTTAGTTTTTCATATCTATCTAATACTTCTAATGATGGTTGATTAGAAAGAACTGAGACAAGTGTGAAGGAGATTTATACGAACACGAGAGTATTCCTCATAATCTGAGACACACTTTGTGTTGTTTGGATTTATGTTGAGATAATCACCATTACAACTTGCCTTCATTGACTGCAGAAAAAATATCAAATTTTAGACAAGTAATTCCATGAGACTGATCACTCGACATTGAGTTTTCCAGTGTTAGATGTATCTCATGATTTTCATTATTCCAATTCAATAATTCATTAGTCGAGCTATAATTATAAGCTAATAAACTAAAAGGATAGAATTATGTTATGCATCTAAAGGTGAAACAACTCGACCTCTAGGAATCATAGAGCTCTCTCTCTAAAATAGTTCACTTTAGACATAAATGTGAAAAACATGCTCATCCTAATCAGTCATATAAGTCCGTGAAGAGAGCTATGATTAATTACTATCACAATTATGGCAAACAAAATTTTATCAGATTTGAATGAATGCATGAATAGAATAAAATAACTAAAATAACCTCATAGAGCTCATCCGATATAAGACTCATCTGGTGTGCATAAACAACTTGTGAGTTGAAGTCAAGAAACGCATCAGTTGCTGGGCTGGCAAGCACAAAACCCTGGGGCCAACTGAGAATCAGTGGAACTTATTTTCATATGCAATATGCCAAAGGAAAGTACTCTATATTAATGGTGCCCAAAAAGCAGAAAATTCCCCCCTAGTACCTATGAGACATCGTATTCACCTCTTGTATCATCAATGATTTTAGAGCTGTCTTACAAGAGAATATAGTAACTTTATAAGGCACTAGTCTGGAATATGATGCCTCACAAGGAACCAGAGAGTTTTTTTACCGGGGTTGGGGGGAGGGTAACTCTACACTTGTGTGCGTTATTTTACTTTGATATTTATGAGCGGATTGCTTCCTTCTCTGTAACCTGCAACTCAAACAAAGCAGAGAAGAAACTTAAAAATGGAAAAAAGAATGGCTATAGCTGACCAACTACAGATACAAGTTAAAATATACACTGCCTAACCTTCATATATTTTTTTAACAAGAGGAACAGTTGGCATAGTTGAATACGATCCACCACCAATGTAAAATGGATTTGAGCCAAACTCAGGATGATTAATAAACCACTGCGTTAATTGCAAATCATCAGAAGATAAAGTGCATCATATACATGTATATACGTCATTTATGTACTTTCTGATTTGAAAATTAGATACAAGAACCTGGTTAATGAGCAAATCCAATTGTGATAGAGGTTAGAAAGTCTGGCAACAATTCTATGCCAAATGGAAACTTTCGGTGCCAGTCAAGTGTTTGTGAAATTGTAAATGATTTCAAATCTAATATTTTTTACCTTCTGTAGAAAATCATATGTATTCTCAATCCACAGCATATCACTGCTATGGTAGCCTTCTTGTGTTTTCGAATAAGAAAATCCTGTGCCAACCGGTAAATCTATGTACATGACATTGAGTACCTGGTAATATAAATCCATATGTGGTCAGTTATGCTTATCTATCAAATGCATGTGCATAATACAATATCTCAAAAGAGAAGTAGCTCTACTAAATGAAAAAGCGAGATAAGTAGTAGTTGCTGTTTCAAAGATCATATCAGTAAGAAATAGAACCAACAAAGTAACTACTAACCACTTAACCAATGATGGCATTAGCGCCCGTGTCAAAGATTGTTTTCCATTGTTTCAATCCAGAAAAAGTTTCAATTAAATATTACTAATTTTGATGTATCAGTAGCAGAAGAATGGCTCTAATATACCTCCTAACAGAAAGAGTCTTTCCAATCTGAGAAAAATTGCTGAAAAAGTTGAGAGATTACAGTTTGCCCTGATATAATTTGTCTTAGAATCATAAAATAGCAACATAATGTCATGATTGTAGCATGAAGAGAAACAAAATAAACAGGGAAAGGAAAAAAAATGGCATTGATGGGAATGAATTATAAAATTGATCCGCAAGACAACACAAATATGGCAAGTTAAATTTAGAAACATCAGGACCTGCGTCCAAGCGTAGGGGTTTAATACAAGTGTTGGAAGAACCCCACTGGAACTGCGGTCAACTGTTACTGGTCCTGCAAGTTGTTAACTAAAAAGTGAGATTCTGATTACAGTATGGAAGGGGAAAGAGTAATAATTGTCCAAATATTTGTCTAGGTTTCCTCTTTTGCGACCCTTAAGGCAATTAATGAAGACATGGAATTACTTGGACGAGCACACGAGATGCAGGAACACCACATATCAGGCAATTTCAAGGGAAAATGCAATTTGGACCTTGTAAAGCCCAATGTAAGAGAGAAATTTGTTCAAGTTTGCATATTGCTTATTTCTCCAAACTTGAAATTCAGTATTCAGAGTAAAATTATACTTGACGTCTTGCAGAATGGCAAAAAAAAATCCCAATCAATGTGCAGAGTAAATCACAGCTGATGATGTTTAATCTAATAACTACTTGAATTTATGAAAAATTAACTCTGTTTTCTATTTTCCATTCAACGATTATCTTCTTGTATTTTCACTTTTGAAGCGCAAAAGGTCCGAATCCCACAAAATGTATGTCCCTATTTCATGTGGATCAACATATATATGACTCATTAGCCACAAGGGTAAACAAGACAACCCAGTCAGATTAAGGGATAAAGTTGAATTAATGCATCAAGAAGGGCATTACATTTGGACTCGTAATTTAGGGGTATACTTTTGAAATTAAAAATTAAAATGCGTACCATTTTCAAAAAGAAATGCAGAAAGCGCAGAGCAACCAGGGCCTCCAACAAACCAAAGTAAGATTGGATCTTTCGAGGGATTTCTTTGAGACTCCACAAATAAGTAAAATAATTGCACTTCCTCTTCTTCTCCCACTCCTATGTATCTGCACAATACAGTTAACACGAACATACTCACAATTATATCCTATTTGTGAAATTCTTGTTTGTTCCAATACTAAAAGTTAACAGCCAAGAGAAAAACAACACAAACAAAATAAATTAGTGTATGAAACAGTCTCATTCCATTCATGTTATTTTTTTTTTTTTAAAAAAAAAGATCCTATGTTTCTCCCCAAGCTTGAATTATTTTCATTGTTTTCAATGCAGCTTATTTGGGGAAAAATATTGTCATATTATTCTTTTCATTGAAGCTTTCCATTTTCCAATATTCAAAGGTGCGGATGCATAACATACAGTTACAAGTATAGGCTTAATCTGAAGGGGAGAAAATATCTAGAATTAAAAAAAAAAAAAAGATAATTTGGGAGGTTTGCCATAATTCAGGAGGGGAATAAAGAATATCATTTTCTTTTAAAGAATTCATAAATGAATAAATGAAAAGGAGTAAATATTCATTTCACAAAAGATGAGGGGGGAAAAAAGCTCACCCAGTTTCAAGTTTGAATGGGAGGTCACCAGAAAAGCCAGGTAAATTCCTGATAACTGAACGTGAAGAAGCCACGAACGGAGCAAGCAGTAGAATGACTAGGATGACATAGCACCATCTCCAACCCGTGGCCATAGTTAGAACACTACCTTTTGTGTGAATTATATAAATTTCATTAAATAATTTGGTGCCCTTATTACGTGATTCGTGTAAAAACAAATTCTCAAGTCTAGTTAACCCAAGGCGTATCTTCAGAGCCTAGGCCTTTTCAAGATTTTGATTCCAAACATAAAACAAATTAATGTTGATGTATGACTTTTAATCCTCAGCAATATTTCAAAAAAGACTGACTATGTTAATTATAACCACATCACTTATTTTGAATTCTATATGAATTAAATATAAATGATGAGTTAAACATCAAGAAAAATAGTTTTTTAAAAAAAATATTTTAAGCGAGGACCCGGTTTTGTGAAAACATAATCATTAAATTATTCAAGTTAAATAAAGTCAGCACAACTTTTGCTTTTAAAATTATTTTTAACAAATTTGTTGCGAAATGTCAATATCGAAATATATTCAGGGAACTAAAGATAAAAACATGTAGCAAGGAATTCGAACTAAATAATTTCGCATGAATAGAACTACAACAAAATAGCACTGATCAAAGCAAGAAAAGACGCCGGCGAAAGAGTTCATTCGGACACAAAATCAACTCTATTAGAGATCTGAGTGTGAAGTATCTAACCTTCTCCGTTAGCGCCGCGATTCCGATTATTCCAAAGAGTTCTTAATGCAGAGAATCGCCGGTGGTGATAGTGTAGCAGCTGAACAAGCGAGAGCTCAAGCGATGGTTCGCTGATTAGGATGAGGATTCAATGAATGAAATCACTGTTCGTAGAGGAAGAGAAACTGCAGGGTAACGGTGGAGATCTCTAGCCGGAGGCGGAGACGGCAACGAGGAATACCATAAGCCCGAAGCAGAGGGAGAGCTTCAACAGTTAAGCACCTGTGTACGGAAGTCCAAAAAGTGTAAGGCAGAAATTAATCAATGATTCATCCAAGCGTCCTCACGGGCGGCATGAACCACTTATCTCAGCAGCAACCACTGTTTAAGATAAAACTTTCTAATTCATTGTATTTTTTATATTTATTTATTTTTTAAGTAGGTTCTTTTAGTAATAGTAATTACTCAAATTAACCTACTAGTTATTATATTAACAATTGAAAATAGTACTCCTCCGGTCCTAATTATAAGACCCAATTGACTTATTTGAGGAGATTAAGGAAGTAAGTTAAATTGGTTGTTTATAATAAATAAGTGTTGTCATTCCTAAAATATCCTTGCTAATTAAGTATATTGGCTAAAACTATCATTATTAGAAGGATTATCTTGAAAAAAAATGCATAAGTATAAGAGACAAAATGGATTGGGTCTTATAATTAGGACCAAATAAAAAGTCAAATTGGGTCTTATAATAAGGACCGGAGGAGTATTTTCTTAACATACTCATTCAGTCCTTAATATAAGACTTAATTATTGAGTTAGTTTTAGTTCTAGATATATGATTCATTTATAATATTTATCAATTTTCTCTAAATTACTCTTATGGATACTCCCTCGATCATAATTAAGTAGAAGAGGGGGAGGGGTACTAAGAAAGATGATTATGATATTTTAGGAAAAACATGTCATATTTTTTTATAATAAACTAACTTACCTAACTTTTTTAATCTAATCAAATTAGTTAAATGAATCTTGTATCAAAGATTGGAGGAGTATATTCTTATTCTTGTTGATAAGGTCTCACTGGTGACCTATCGGTCACTTACTAATAAGTTTTTCCCATTTCGAACTTGGGATCTTTTGCAGGTGATGAACTAACTTTTTAGCAACTAAAACTAATCTTTTGTTGGCAGCATATTTCTGTTCTCCTCTTATTTCTATTCCTATCCCTTTCCTAAAATAAATAACTACTCAAAATTTTCACCAATTTTACACCATTTCTTTTTATTTAGTACTCCTCTAATTTAAATATAAGATTTATTTTGTAATATAATTTATACTATAAAATAGATATGATATTTGATACTTAAGACCAGAGGGAGTAATTATTTTTGTAAGGTGAGCGTCGAATTATTATGATTTTTACTAATATTGATTCAATTCGTATTTTTATTTTAGTAGTACCGTCGATTGGGCCATGATTCGGCTTTGATGAGTTCAAAATTGAATGGTTATCCTGAAATGATTGCATTGGAATTTTGGCCGCTGGGTGCACTCTTTTCTGTGGGCTGCGGTGTGGTGAAAGGTCCAAAATTAATATGTTCATATAGATCTTAAAATTAAAATTATTTTAATAATTATATTTATAAATGTTTTTATATGTATAGAAATTAATATTTATAATTAAAAAATCGTAAACATCCAATATAAAAATACAGTAACATCATCAATATTTTTTCCCACATATAACTTTTTTTTTAATTAGAAACAATCCTATTTAAAGTATTGAATTAAATATGGGTGTATTTTTCAGCAAAAATTTAAACTTTAAATTCATACAAGAGACTAACTTTTTTATTAGACTCACCCAGTTGTTGGTCAACCTTTCCTTTTTTCATCTAAAAGATAGAGAAAATCTCTAGGGAAGAGGCCCCCCCCGGGGGGCAATAATGCAAGAAATCAAAGAAGCTGAATCCTGCGTGACATCGTACGAGGTATCTCTATCTGGTTTCATAATAAGACAAATGGCCAAAGCACGTGAAAAAACGTGAAATTGTGACTTATTGTAACTCAAAAGAGTGTTTGGACGGGGTTTCTTTTTTAACTGACTTATGAAGAAAAAAATTTCTAACTGACTTATCCAACGTAATCTGGATGAACTTTTTTAACTGACTTATAGGAAAATTGTGTAAAGCTTACGATCTAATTAGTTATGTAATTCCATTTACTTTAATTTGAGACCAATGGTTTAAAAACCGGACCGGACCGGACGGTCGGACCGGTTGAACCGTCAGCCGGACCCGTTAACGGCTCGGTTTGGACCAAAAAAAACCGTTTATGTAGTTGAACCGGATTGGACCGGAGTTGAGCCGTCATTAAGCCGGAAACCGGAATTAGACCGGGAACCGGAACGGTTTTCAGAAAACCGAACGGTTTTTTAGCCTGACGAAAAAAATACTAAAAAATAAAAAAAATTGACCCCCTCCAATATCCTAACATATTTTTAGACTATTTATAACCATATAGTATTATCTTATTGAAAATTTCACATATTGTGATATTAAAATTTTCAATCACTAGTCTTTTTGTTTTGATGTCTGCTCTATCTTTTAAAATAATTTTTGATTTGAATAAATTAATAATTTTTAATATTATTAAATATTTTAAACATACATAAATATAAATATATATATAAGGTTTTAGTCATTTTCAATGATTTTATTATACTTTTGGATCATTTAAATACATTTCTAAATTATTTAATAATTTAATTTTTTCATATATATTAATTATATGTATATAATATTGTTTTAAATTAATTATTGTATCACCGGTCCGACCAAACGGTTCGACCGGTCCGACCGATTGAACCATGACCCGTTGATCTTTCCGGTTCGACTTCCGGTCCGGCTTTTAAAACATTGTTTGAGACCAAATAAATTTTAATTCTTATTCATGTCTGTCCATTATGTATATTTAATTAATTATCTACAATGTATTTTCAAATTTTTCTCGGTAACAAATATTTTTATTCTATAATTTCACAAATAAACATTTATATTTTATTATAATAATTTTATGTGTTTTTTTAAACTATTCTCACATTAAAAATATAAAATTTTAAACACCACTCCATGCCCTTTTCAGTCATTTTACAACTAAACTAATTTTTCTATTACTCATCCAAATAACTTTTAACTTTTTCAACTGACTTTTTAAAAGCACTTATCCAAACATAAATTGTATTACATTAACTGACTTTTATTCTAACTTCAGTTACAAAAGTCAGTTGGGTTATAAGTTAGACTTTTTAAAAGCACTTATCCAAACATAAATTGTATTACATTAGTCTGCATCCTTTGAATGTAGGATACCGGAGGGAAAAATCCAAAAACTGACTTTTACTCTAACTTCAGTTACAAAAGTTAGTTGGATTATAAGTTAATTTTACCCAATGCCAATCCAAACATACCCAAAGGCTGCGAGAAGAAGATAATCACCAAACGCAAGAAAGTAAACTTTTTTTTTTTGAAAAAATGACAAAAAACCATCAAAATAAAAAAACATTACATGTAGAGACCGGTTTGTAAAAATTATTATCAAAACCCATATTAATATTATCATATGTCCTTATTTGCAATTTTTCTATTTCAAAGGTCTTTTTCTCCATTTTTTTTTCCTTTTCTTTTAATATGAAAACCATGGATATGCATTATATTAGAAATATAATTTTACAAATAATGAAAACGTATTATGCCTTATCTTTTACGATCTTTGCTTTGGACTCGACCTGCTGGTTTAATGACATTATACTTTGATCAATTTTTTTTTTTTAAAAATATGAGGTTATAAGTTCACGACAAAAAAAGAATCTTTATTTTGTGTGCACAATTTCTTTTGAAAGAAGTGGTGTACATATGATATTTTTTTAAAATTAAATATCAATGTACATGTGTGTATAGGATTGATGGTCATTTTTGTTCCGAATGTCTTTTTTTTTTTTGAGCACTGGTTCCGAATGTCTTGATGAAGGAATTATATGCATTTAAATTTTTTGTTCAATTTTATTCCGAAATATAATCATATATTTTCTTCTTTTATGGTTTTCTTCCGAAAAGCTTTTGCTGTAAAAATTACCGTAAGGTGTTAAAAAAAAAAAATACTCCTCCAATCCTTAATATAGGACCCATTTAACTAATTTGATTAGATTAAGGAAGTTAGATAAGTTAGTTAATTATAAGAACTATGACACATTTTTCCTAAAACACCATAATTATCTTTCTTAATGCCCTCTTTTCATTTTCTACTTGATTATGGTTGAGGGAGTATCTATAGGAGTAATTTAGAGAAAATTGATAAATATGAGAAATGGGTCTTATATTTAGAATTAAAACCAACTCAAGAATTAGGTTCTATATTAAGGACTGGAGGAGTAATATTGTTAAAATTTAACATTGATCTTTATATAATTTGTTCCATTTCGCTTATCAACTGTATCATTTAATTAGTTCTTTTAATTAAAAGGTGAGGTAACAATGATTTGAAGTTACAAGCAAAATTAAACTTATAAATTTAAGAGAGAATTACAATAAGATCCTAAGTAAGAAAAATAATTAAAAAACAAGTTCCAGAAGTTATTATTCTCATTATAAAATTTGTTATTATAGGTTTTTATTGAGATTTTTTAGTAATTACTACCTCCGGTCCTAATTATAAGACCCAGTTGACTAATTTGAAGAGATTAAGGAAAGAAGTTAAGTTAGTTATTTGTAATAAATAAGTGTTGTCTTTTCTAAAATATCCTTACTAATTAACTATATTGGTTAGGACTATAACTATTAGAGGGACTATTTTGAAAAAAAATGCATAAATATGAGAGACAAAGTGGATTGGGGTCTTATAATTAGTACCAAAATAAAAGTCAAACAAAGTCTTATATTAAAGACCGGAAGTAGTATTTTTTTCTGTGCAACTTGATTGTAATTCCTTCTAAATTTAACTAGGCAAAGGGACGCCGCATATGACCAGGGAAAGCCAGGTTGACCAATCTTATCCTTGAACATTTTTTTTGAAAACACATTACAAAATAGGGAAATTAATTTGTCTTATCCTTATACTTTTACCAAATTTTGAATCAGCTACTTACAGTTTTATTTAATTTTGTTCCATCCTTATTGTTTACCCTGTTATCCGCGCCTGTTTGCAAAACGTGTATACGCCAAGTGTATGAAATAGGATAAAGTCAGATGTATTATAAGGCGTGCCCCGACAACAGTTCCATGAAATAGGATTCTTTCGCCAAGTGTATGAAATAATTTAATTAAAATGTCTCTCTTCTTTCTTATTATAAACTTTAAATAACTAATTTACAAATAACAAAAAAACCAGTTAAAATTAATTAGAAATAATAAATATGTTAGAAATATATTTTGTTTTCAAATATTTCTTTGGTCATATTTATGAGGTAGAGAGGAAAGACAATTTTTAGTCTTGTACTAAGAAATTTTTTTTGTATAGATACATAATTTTATCTTTCATTTATTATTATGTTGATTTTGACTACATGAAATATAACATATATTAAACAAAGATAAAATTAAAAAAGTTATCAAATTTTAAATAAAAGTTAATAAAATTTAAATTTTTTTTTAGTCGTGTGAAACATGTTGTAAATAACTTATAAATACAACTAGAAAAATATGCCCTTATAACAAATAAGAAAAAAGATAAAAGATAATGTGTGGGAAAATGTGATAAGAGAGAAATAATTAAAAGCAACATTAAAAAAATGCATTAAATGTTAAAGCATACCCAAATCGAAACTTATAAAATGGACCAAAATCCTTTTCAAATTTAGAGTTTATAAATAAGACCAGATGGAGTAGTTATCTTAATTAAGATTAGTATTACTTTTGGTTATTAATATAAGACTCTATTGATTAATTTAAACAAACTAAGAAAATTAGTAAATTAATTTAAAGTATTTATACTTATCATTTTTTTAAATTAATTTGCCTTACTTATAAGTTGATATAATCTAATACTATCTCCAGTTTTTAATAGAAGAATTTGTTTGACTTTTATTTTGATCCTAAATATAATACTCTAATCCACTTTTTTTTTTATATATTTATCCATTTTTTCTAAGTCAGTTTTTATAACAATGATAATTTTAGCCAATATACTTCATTAATAAGAATATTTTAGGAAAGACAATACCTATCTATTATAAATAACTAACTTAACTAATTTTTTTAATTTATTCAAATTAACCCATTAACTCTTATACTAAGTACGGAGTAGTAATATACATAAATATTTTAAAGATATTATATATGTTATAATAAAGTAATTTAATAATTTTTTTTAATTTCTACATTATTACCTCTTATTGTGATTATAAGATGGGAAAATGACAATAAAATACCACTTGAATTCTAAAAAGACAAATAAGGCACCTGAATAAGCAAAATGACAAATAGGGCACTGGGTACCAATCTGGAATTCATATTTTCGGCCAAAAGACCAAAATGCCCTGATGAAATGCGGGAAGACCGACGCTGAAAGTGAGAGAAAGGAGAGAGGAAGACCGACGCAGTGAGAGAAAGGAGAGAGGAAGACCGACGCTGATGAAATGCGGGAAGAACGAAAGAAGAATGTTGGAAATGCTATTATCTTACTCCTTCGCATCACCATTCTGTAGAGATTGTTGATTTTGGTTGTGGGAAAGAGGATTTGTAGTGAGAGAGGGAGTGAACCGAAGCGGAAATCAGAAAACAATGGCAAGCAATTAATGTAACTGCTGTCATATGCCTGCTGGTTTTTGGTAAATCCCATTATGTGAATAGTAAATTTCACTATACATGTAGTTAATTATGAATTTTACAAAATACATATTGTGATTTACAACTTTTGTAGTGAAAGTGACTACTTTGTTAATGGGTTTTGCAACCTGTTTTCAGGAGATAAACAACTTGTTTGTAAAAACTAATAAAAGTGACAACTTTTGTAGTCACATTGAATTAACTGGTTGCAAAAGCCATTTAAGAAGTGGTCATTTTTACTATAAAAGTTGTAAATATCACTGTGTGTTTTGTAAAATTCAGCGTCAAATTTTATTGATTTTTAGAAACAAGTTACTCATCCCCTGAAAAGAGATTGCAAAACTTATTTAAGAAGTGATAATTTTCACTACAAAAGTTGTAAATATCACTCTATGTTTTGTAAAATTCAGCATGGAATTTTATTGGTTTTTAGAAACAAGTTGCCAATCCCCTGAAAAGAGATTGCAAAACTCATTTAAGAAGTGGTAATTTTCATTACAAAAGTTGTAAATATCATTCTATGTTTTGTAAAATTCAGCATGGAATTTTATTGGTTTTTAGAAACAAGTTGCCAATCCCTTGAAAACATGTTACAAAACTCATTGAAGAAGTGATCATTTTCACTACGAAAGTTGTAAATCTCACTATGTGTTTTGTCAAATTTAGTAGGAAATTTTATTAGTTTTTAGAAACAAGCTACCCATCCCTTGAAAACAAGTTACAAAACCCATTCAATAAGTGGTCATTTTTACTACGGAAGTTGTAAATCCCACTATACGTTTTGTCAAATTTAACGTGAAATTTTATTAGTTTTTACAAACAAGTTGTTTATCTCCTGAAAGCAGGTTGCAAAACCCATTAACAAAGTAGTTACTTTCACTACAAAAGTTGTAAATCACAATATGTATTTTGTAAAATTCATAATTAACTACATGTATAATGAAATTTACCATTCACGTAATGGGATTTACCAAAAACCAGCAGGCATATGACAGCAGTTACATTACGTAATTGCTTGCTATTGTTTTCTGATTTCCGCTTCGTCTTTCCCACAGGTTCACTCCCTCTTTCACTACAAATCCTCTTTCCCACAACCAAAACCCACCAAATCAACAATCTCTACAGAATGGTGATGCGAAGGATTTAGTTTCGTCAACTGGAGGGGGTTCGGTTTCGTGGAGTGGAGGGATTGGTTTCATCGAGTAGAGGGATTCGGTTTCACTGAGGGGAGGGATTAGTTTCACCGAGTAGATGGATTGGTTTCGCCAAGTGGGGGCAGTTTCTCTTTCGCCGAGTGGGAGGAATTGCTTTCACTGGGAGGAGGCGATTTCTACCTTTCTCTATCTCCTCAGTTTTCAAACACAATAAGGGTAATTCAGTCTTTAGGCCAAAAATCAAAATTCTAGATTGGTACCTGATGCCTTTTTTGTCATTTTGTTTATTCAGGTGTCTTATTTATCTTTTTAGAATTCAAGTAGTATTTTAGTGTCATTTTCCCTTATAAAATCTTATTTATAATTTATAACTAAGCTTTTACAAATAAGATTGGAGGCAGTAGCTAACTTGATTGGATTTGATGTTAAGTGTTAACGACTCCATATCTTGGGGAAAAGGACAGACGGCGATCATGCCCCGGAACACGCACCTCGACCCCCAAGATGCCGCGCATAACGGAAAGCAGAGAGGAAGCGGAATCCCACACGACAGCATGTACAGACAACTGGTGATAGGGGCCCACCATGTCAATCCATACGTAGAGACAGCCGAACCGAATAATATTATCGTTTCAAAAGACATTTTACTGTTCCTCCGCATTTTATTTTATTTTCTTCTTTTTATTAAATTTTAAAAAAGATTTTAAAAAACATTACGCAATACTCTATTTTAGTAATGCTGTTTTGTTAGAGTATACTACCTCTCATCTTAAATATAAGAACTAGTTAACGATCCTAAATATAATATTCAAATTCATTTTATCTCTTAAGTTTATAATGTATTCTTAAAAATACTCTTATTGATTGTAAAATATTTTCACTCCAACATAATTCCAACGTACATAATTAAATAATGATAATTTAAGAAAATCAATATGTACTTTTTACAAACAATAACCGAGTTAACTAATTTTTTTTAAATTTATTTTAAGTAGTTATCTAGTTTTTATATTAAGAATTAGAGGTAGTATACGATTTATGAATTAAATTTTTATTTACCTGTGGATCAATTTTTTTGGTTAACATCCTGAAATATTTTATGATGTGCATATAGTATTTTAAAATATTTTATGATACATTCACATTTTGAAGGACTTTTTTTTATGTGTATTTAGCGCTAAAGTATTTACTTTTTTATGTGTATTTAACACTAAAGTATTTTTTAGTATAATTTTATATTTAATAATTTAAGGTACCACCAAAATATTTTTTAGGATATTAGATGTAACTGAAAAAAATAATTCAAGAGTGATGCAGTCCAGAAAACTTCAAAATGTTAGTATAAGAGTTTTGTATGCAGCTTTACCTAATTCTTCAACCTTCCTCCTCCATTGCCGTCTTCTTCCCCGTACGAACAATCAGAGGTAAAAAATGGAAGGGGAAACATAATTAATATGGGGACGACGAGCGGGAAACAAATTAAAAGTCCAGAACCATGAGGAGGAATCATTATGATAGACAAACCGAGCAAGCGGGCAGCAACAATTTCAAACTACGGGCAAGCAACAAATCCAGTAAAAACAGATTAGAAGAAAATATTATTTCTCACATCAATTTCAAACCAATCCAAATTGTTTTTTTCTTGGAAGAAAATGCCTCTTCAGTTTCTCTCATCCTTCCTCTTCAAGATGAAAGCTCCACCGCAAGAAGCCACTAAGATTCCACCAAAGCCGCCGTTAGGTTCAAGATTTCAGTTAATGGCTCCGCCGCAAGATATTGCCGTCCTCGCCGATCCTCCATTACTAGACTCCCCTATTCCGTTGTCCGGCCCCGCGTCTCTAATAGTTTGTGCGTGACGGAAGATGACACTGGATTCAAAGGGGAAGGAGAACTTGAAAAGAGATACAGAAGTTTGAAGAAGATGACAAGGGAGTCGTCAGGTGAGAGAAGTGAGCTCAGGGTGAGACGTCTTTTTAAAAAAAAAAAAAAAAAATCAAAAAAAGAGGTCAGACGCTCCTGCTCAGCTTCTCCTTTGCTCAATTTCCAGCTAGGACGTTTTAGGCACCACGTCAGCATTTTTTGTTAATGTGGATATTAACGTTTAACATCGAGAAAAGGGGTGTTTGGGTAACCTCAAAAGTATTTCTCAGAAGTATTTTTTCACAAATCAAGACAAATTCCTCTACATATTTACTTCGTAAATAGTAAAAATATTTTTAAAATTATAGTTTTGTTTTTATCCAAACATCCCAAAAATCCACGATTATTGGTCACCAAGTTTGGTCAGCCGGTACTTATTAACACTAGTTTCTTTAAACTGCTTTGTATTGTAATGTTAAGCCTTATTATGGTGGGGGAAGGTTGAGCAGTACTGCTTTTACCCCTGTAAGAAATGAGGGTAATGCAAATCCTTTGTAATGTCAAGTCAATATCCTTTGGCCTGGAACTCCCATAATTTTCATTTTTAATACTAACTGTGGCTCTTAGTATAAGAATTACTTCAATAATTTGTATGAATCAAAAAAATTAGTTAAGTTAATTATTTGTCATAGATATGAATTGATTTTCTAAAGTTTCCCCCCCCCCAAAGTGTCTTTTTAATTATGACTATCCTTGAATGAAAATTTCTTAACATGTACAATTAATGTACAATTAATAAGAATACTTTTGAGAGTACATTATAAATTTTGGAGACAAAATAAATTGAGATATCATATTTAATACTAAATTTTGAAGACAAAATGAATTAAGATCTTATATCGATGACTAAGTTAAATCCCCAAGTAGCTCTTATATTAGGAAGTGGAGGAGGTATAATTTTTGTGTGTAAATCGATTAATTGTGGAAACTTGTTTTTAGTAGTCGAATTCCTTAAATTGGCTGCGTATCATTTACCTCATTGATCTACCAAGAGGATCGATATACCATGCCTCCTTTCAATTTTCCAGTTCTCCAAGACATTTTTTCAGAATAAATAGATGATTCTGATTATAAGTTACTCTCAGGTATTCGGTTTTTTCAGTATCACTCATATTTAAAGTTATCAATCATGAAAGGTGATATAATATAAATATGAAATTTTTTTACTTAAATATGGATACAATAAAAAAATTTATTTTATTTTTAAATAAAATTAATGATTTCCCCTACTTTCTTTGATTCTGGTAAAGTGATTAAATTAAAGGTACCATATGATAGCAGCCAGATAAAATATTTTAATAGTTTAGTGTTAGTAGTTAATACATGGTTTCTTGTTAGAAAATAAATAGACAAATTATTTTGGTAAATTACTTATATTTTTCTCTTAAAATAGGAGTGAACTATTGCTTGTCAGAAAAAGAGGCATTGAATACAATACTACGTTTGCTTTTTTGCATTTTTCATATAACTACTTGATAATCAATATCTACTCTATATGCTAGATTCTGGACACTCAAAATCCCTTTTCACACAAGGGAACTCTCCAATGAGATCATTAACAGATGCCAATTCGATTAACGAAACATTCCAATAAAACCACTTGTAACATATCTGTATCCT
Source organism: Neltuma alba (assembly GCF_004799145.2). Taxonomy (NCBI): domain Eukaryota; kingdom Viridiplantae; phylum Streptophyta; class Magnoliopsida; order Fabales; family Fabaceae; genus Neltuma; species Neltuma alba. The sequence goes on along the minus strand of NW_021632380.1, from coordinate 66,372 downwards.
GTAAAACCCTAAACAAGCAATATTTACCCCCAAAAAAAAAAAAATCCACAAGTAAATGGAATATTCATATATAACTCACAGTAACAAAATTACTAAAGCACAAGTTTAATAGACTATTACTTTTTTCTTAAACTCAATGACATTGTTTAAGGCTCTGTGAAGGAAGAAAAAATATAAAACCTAACCCAATCGACCTATCCAAAACTCTTGATAGGATCAGCTAGAGAACTAGTTCACCAAGTTACTCGTTGGCTGGTTGGGATTTAGTACCATGATGAAGTTACAATCCTTGGCAAATGATGGTTCAACCACAATAAAACATGGTTTGTCGTTTTCGTTTCCAAACTCTACAAGCTCATAAACTTTCGTGCAGCATCTTCAGTCAATTCTTCATAGACCTGGGTGTGACAAACAACAATGAATAAACAAACAAATAAAATTTTTCATGAAAGCTTGAGTTGAGAAGCTTGAGTGCTTCACTGTCTAGTCATACTAAATTATGCGAGATTTAAGCATCCTATATTAGCGGGATTCCTATTAATTAGCAGCCCTTGGATAACTCATATCCTGACTAATATAGTATTGACACTATGATCAGTCTTTTATTGATCAAAATCCTCTACAGGTAACCCTATCTAGTAAATCAGTAGCCTAAATTATTTACATTTTTTTTCCCTTTCCCCTTTGATTCAAAACCCTTTTCAGTAAACTACTTTCCCCAAACAAATCTCCACAATTCTGGTGAATCAGTTTCTATAGAATCACTAGCACAAATGATTTGACTAAAGTACATACCAGTTTCCTATGGACTTTCTGGAAAGCCTTGCAAAATCTCTCTGCTTCTTCTGCACCCACCTGTTGAAACATTAAAATCAAAGAACAAAAGTAAACTCTCTTTCTTCATGTTGTTTTCACTAGTATGCTACATTTACCGACAACATTTGTTAAACTACTGAATATTCGAATGACTACAATGGCCAATATGTATTGCCGAAGGAAAAAAGACGAGACAAGGCCTCAGAAGTTAGTTTATTTCATGTGGGTAAGACAGAATCTGGGTTAGCATCAACAAATGAAATTGTGAAAGGAAAAATTTTATATGTAGTTCCTTGTATCTTTGCTCTCAATTCTTCAACAGCAAGTCCATGGCTCTTAATAATAATATAACAAGTGTAGGACTTTTGCATACAATTACATAGTTTCCTAATTAAACCATACACTTGTCATGTTTTAACGGGGGAACCAAATAGCAAAGATACGAGAAACTGCATTGAAGTCTAGTTCATCATGACAAGCAAAACGCATGTATCTCATGCTTCTTTGCCCATCCTTTTCTGCCAATTTTCAATTCTCTCAATTTCAAAATGGGTCGCATTAAGGGTCCCCCCCCTCTTTTTTTTGGGTTGTTGTTTCAGGAGGTGGGGTATTGATTGTGAAAGAGAATATACAAGTTTCCAAATATTGATATGATCAGATCCAGACATTTGAGATTATAGTGATTCTTTTATTAAGTTTAAAATCAGAGGTAAGACTTAAACAAGGGTGTCACGGAACAAACTACGATATTTCCGACAAACATGGCGATACATGTCCCCTTTTATGGAACTTAAAAAATGTCATTCAGATGCCCAATCAAATTCAAAATTCCATTACAGGTGAAGTGAAGTTTACCTTCCTCTCAGCAACGGACTTTAGCTTGCTCCAAAATTCATCTGTTGACATGAATTCACATCAACACAACATGAGTTAAGTTCTAAGTTCAATGAACCATGACAGCACAAGTTGAAAAACACAAATCCGGATATCTTATAAGATGCTAGTTTAAATGACAAAGAAAAAGGGACAGCATTACAACCAGCATCTTCAAATAGAGTATTTGGACCCCATCTAAGGCTGTCCTTCCTTTTCAAAACAGTACTCAACAATATTGACACAAAGAAGACATTGCAAATCTGCAAACCTCACAAAGCTCTTATTCTTTGCCTTTACATGCAAATATAGTTCAGAAATAATTCCCCATTAATTTTTGCATTTACTCACAGCTATTTTCCTATGATATGACTTATTCTGGGTTGCTTCCTCAAGTATAATAGTAAATGTTGGCTCGCTTTCTAATTATACATTTCAACGGTCTTGGTAAGAATAAGGATGCCAAAGTTTAGTGAGTGTGTCCAACGTTTCAGCTCTAGGCTGTCATTAGCTGGTTCAGAATACCTGAACTTTTGGGATGTTCCTTTCCTTTAACATGTCCTAAAGGGGAGGGTCACAGTTATAGGTTGCCCGTAACGCTATGTCAATAGCTGTTCCATGGGAATATCTGTCTTACAGATATGCTCAAGGATGGCAAAGTTGCCGTAATTTCAAGACATTATGGTTTATTGCTTTCCAGTTAACCTCCAGCTTCCCTCTCTTCTGTTTCTTATAAAACTTCTTTCTTCACAGAAACAAAATAGACAATTTTTATAATCTAGTAATGCCAAGTCACTCGTGAACTTTGATATGCTTCCTTGAGAAATAAAGCTAATTAAAATGAATTAGAAATAGTAAACTTGAACAGACTAAGAATGAAGTGAGTGACATACCACCACGCTCATTTCCTTTAATCTCAAGCTCCCTCTCACCACCATCCCATGCATCTTGCCATTCCTTCAGCTATTACGACAAATTAGTTAGACTGCATTATATATACATAGAAACATACAGAGAGAGACAAAACAATGTAAACAGTAGTGTCAGTACAACGACCTCATCCTGTGCAGATCTAGAAGTTGATTGTCTGGATCCTGATTCTGCCTGAAGTTTTACAATTGTTGACGAGGTGAATGAAAGCATAATTAAAATAAGGCAATAATTTAGTCAAATAATTATGCCAAATATATTAATGTTCGGGTATTTAGTTGTATTAAACTCTATAGAAAGTCCTACTGTTCACAAGGCTTGAACTGTGCGGATCATTTTCCCAACTCCATGCAATGTCCAGGAAAAGGCGTATAGTTTGATTGTCATAGCTTGTACAAGATTGCTTTACATTATGTTAATGAAATCCAAAAACTTGAACAGCAATAAAACCACTTCTAATTGCAAGAAGGAAAGCATTCAAACTAAGTACAATGAAATATGAACATTAAACAAAAGGCATCATTGATAAATTCACCCCAAACATTCAACTACCAAATACATCTGAAGAAATCCGATGCCCTTTGGATTCAGGAAGCTTAGTTGACTCGATAATCTACGGAAAGGTTAAGCACCCACCCAAAAACATAAAAACAATACAAATTTGAACAGGACTAGTAGACTGTATAAAGCTCCCATTGAATATGATTATCAGAGTCAGGGTACAAATCTTTCAGAGTAGTGCAATAAAAGCACCAAAAGAAAAATAATTTGCCTCTGAATTGGCAAACATTTATTACTCAATTAAATATAGGCCCAGAAAGCTCGGGCTCAGCCAAAAAGCATGGCTATACAGGACTAACTGACCAATTCCCAAAAAAAATATCCTAGCATTCCAAATCATTAGCTCCTTTGGGTTGCGCTGACACAATTTTTAATTTTTCTATCAAATAGTAGAACCAATATAATTAATGTACAAATGATTTACTCAGAATCATGATGAGTGAGGGTGATTATACACGAGCAAAACGTTCAAATTTCATAAGCTATACGGCCGAAGAACATAAAAGTATTACTAATAAAACTTATCTGACCTTGATCAACATCTAACTTGGATAATTATTCAAAATTGAATAAATTATATACACAAATGTGTTACGCCTATCGACCCTTTCTCAGCAACTCTCAGTTCATGTTTGGAGTTTGAGACCCTTCTCCAGATCTCCAACTTGAAACCTTTCAAGGAATTTTTGTATTCAGAGCATGACTGAAGTAAAGGATTTGATTAATGTTCTCTCACCATATCAAACGATGCTAATATCTATCTCCGCGTGTGAGGCACAAGGCCTGGGAAGTTAGGACTGGGAATGATATGGCATATCTTTTGTATGAGGGTTATCCTTGTAATTTCCATATGGCTTAACCCTTGGCTGGCATGTCATAAGCTGAGGCATTAGTCTCTGTTTGAGTCGTGCGAAATGCGAATTGAGTTTTCCTTCTGACCTCACCCTCTCTCCGTCTTCCTTCCCTCTATCTTCTTCCTATTCTATCATGTTTTCTGGTTCAATACCCATCGAGGAAGTAGTAGAATGGTGGAAAGAACCGATTGAACTCCGCAGTAAATATTGTCATTTTAACCCTAAATCCCCTGTGTTATCATCAGCCTTCACCAATGGATACCCAAATGATACAAAAGGGAAAAGACAATAATGTGAATTTTCTTATCCTATCTGATATTCCCACTGTATGCAGCACAATTCTTTTGGGAACAAGCGGGCTAAGCAAGCACCCTTAACCAAACTAGAAGCAAATGGATACCACTGTATAACAAAGACACAATACGCTGACCACGCATATCACAATACGGGTCTCAATCGAGCTTTCACCATCATCGAAGTGAGATCGCCGCCTAATACAGATAATGTCAAGCTGGACGCATGAAAGATTAAACCCTAAACATGGAGAGATACGTACACAGTAATCGCGAGAACGGACCACTGGAAAGAGTTGGAGAACCCGTCGAAATTCCGCTTCGTCCATAGTTGACGGGCTCAATGCTGCTGATGTAGATACAACTGCGTCTGAACCAAAGGTGGTGCTGGCTATGAAGAAAGAGGGACGATGAGGATGCTTTGATTGTAAAGTAAATTTGATCGTAAGCATAAGCGCTCGTTTATCTTTTTTTTTTTTTTAAATAATCTTTATCACAATAATATTTCTAACTAATATACTACCTCCGGTCCTAATTATAAGACCCAATTAACTTATTTGAGGAAATTAAAGAAGTAAGTTAAGTTAGTTATTTATAATAAATAAGTATTGTCATTCCTAAAATATCCTTGCTAATTAAGTATATAGGCTAGAACTATCATTATTAGAAGGATTATCTTGGACAAAAATACATAAATATGGGAGAAAAAATAGATTGGGTTCTTATAATTAGGACCAAACAAAAAGTCAAGGGTCTTATAATAAAGACCGGAGGTAGTATTTGATTAGTAAAAATATTTTAAGAAAAATAATACTTATTTATTATAAATAATTAATCTAATAAACTTCTTTAATTTCATCAAATTCATCTAGTTCTTATATTAAGTATTAGAGATAAGGTGAAAATGTTACGTCCTCAAAAAAGATCTAGAAATTAGTCGAAATCATCTACCTCTTTGAATCAATGGTGGTAAAAATTATTGGGTGTGCTCATCGTTGCATGTTCTCATCACTATAATACAATCCAAATTATTCAAAATCTAATATAGATGGTCCATATTTAAAATTTTTAATATATAATTTTTTTAATGATAAATTTATTTTTTAAAGATACGTTAGTTATGATATTATATTTATTTTAAATTCTGTATCTATTAAAACAAAAAGTTAATTGAAATATATAAAAAAAATTAAATTCAATCTCAACTATAAAAAATTGATCTGGATAATTCAAATTGCGACGAGCACTCCAAGTTCATCATTATGATGAGTATAGAATGCGCTCCCAAAATTAATTTTATTTTATCCAACTTTTCCAAATGTGAGTTAAGGTAAAATTAATTAGTGTAATATTATTTATATTTAAATAAGTTAAACTTATTTGAATAAGTAATGAAAAAATAAGTTTAAATGTAAAATGATTGAAGGATATTATTTTCCTCCAAATTAATTTATCTTACTTATAAATTGATTTGTAATCTAGTAATATCTATAAATATTTTAGAAAGATCATATAATATATAAAACAATTAAATAATTTATTTAGTATTTTTAATCTCTTTAAATTAATTCGCTTGGTTTTATACTAAAGACTTGAGACAGCCTATCATATGTATATAATTTGATAAATTTAAAAAAAAATGAAAAATAATTAAATTATTATTGAAAAATCAAATTATTAGATTAAGATATAACCCACTTAAATATTGTTATCTTTCTTTTCATCCTTATTTACTTTTTCTCTCCACATTGGCACATACAAAAGCTCAAAATTTCACCGCTCTTCTGCAACTAGCTTTTACAGAAAATTACAATTGTTCCACCTAAGGAAATTAAATACAAAAAAATCTCTTAAAATCATAAAATTATTCTGAAATCTCAAGGGATTATAATAAATTTTATTTGTTTAATTACCAAATTATCTTCTTTTTTTTTAAGTTTGTATTGACAACTAAAAGAGTAGTAGTTGACAACTTAAGATGTAAAGATTGACAACTATTACGGCAGATATTAACAACTTATACATTACATTTTGTGATGTGCTGAGAAAATGTGTTGTTAATTCTTACACCTTAGTTATCAATGACTGTACTTTCAGTTGTCAATACAAACTTTAAAAAAAAAAGGCAATTCAGTAGTTAAATAAATAAAATTTATTGCAAAAAAGTCTTTTAGGACTTCAGAATAATTTTATGATTTTAATGGGACTTCTATATTTAATTTCCTTGGATGAGGTCTAATTGTAATTTTCCCTAACTTTTAAGGCAAATCATAAAGTCACACCAAACAACCAATTAGCAGACGTCCGTTTTGGAGGAAAAGTTCATTGCAGTGAAACGCTGGGAATTTGAGCTTTTGGTGTTTGTAATGTGGAGAGAGAGGAAATAAAGATGAAGATGAAATGTCAGGATATTTAAATAGTTCCTATTTTGACCTAATAATTTTATTTTTTTTTCTAAGATGAAAAAAATTATCCAATAAATTTAATTAATTTAGTTTATTATTTTTCTAAAATTTATCAACTTGCATACATATCATATATTACCTTCACTTCTTAATATAAGACTCTAAAAGATTAATTTGAATAGATTAAGAAAGATAAATAAACTACTTAATTATATTATATATTACATGATATTTCTGAAATACTTCTGTGTATCATTAGATTACATATGAGTTTATAAGTCAAACAAATTAATTTGAAGAAAAATGATAAATATAAATACTTTAAAGTAATTTATTTAACTTCATTAGTTTTCCAATATTAGTTAACTGATTCTTATATTAAGAATTAGAGATAGTGTATTATAAAACTCATGTCCTTTTTGATCATTTTATATCTAAATTTACTTCTTCATTATCCATCTAAACAAGTTTCAATTTGTCAAATTGACTTTTATAAAAATCAATCTAAACATAAATTACATTACATTAAGTGATTTTATCCTAACTTATGTTTGTAAAAATCAAGTAAAATAAAAGTTAGTTTTGCTATTACCAATCCAAAGACACCATTTGTTCCAACTAAAATCTGAAAGTCAGTTTCACAAATTCCCAAATACTTTTGGAGTCATCAAAGATAATCCAAACACACTCATATCTTTGTGAACCATTTGCTTTTAACTTTGGGTTTAAATCAAAGATTTATTTAATTTTAGATTGGATCATCCCTCGGCGGGGCTAACAAGGCATAAAATCAAAATTTATTTTTTTTGGTTGAAAAAATGAGTTAAGCAAAGATATTCAACTTATTCTGTTCTGGTCCTTGTCCATTTGGGACAAGATAAAATTTTTTTTGGGACGGACACTATATTGATCGGAACGGAATATTTATTTATTTACTTTTTAAAAATTCACTTATTAAATTGTTAATGTTAGTGCCTGTTTTTTATTCCAGTGATTTTTTTTATTATCAAATGCATGATTTCTCTGCTTATAATTTAGGTTTTTGGGAAAATAATTTTTGCAAGTTAAAAAGACAATTGCAGTTTTTTAGAGAAGACGGGGACCTAGTCCCATCTTATGTACACCCCTAGAATTCACTAACATTCTTGAAATATTTTGTCAATACTTCAAATCAACATTTTGGTACATTCATTGCTTTCAAGCAAGTAATCTTATCAGCACTTGCAAGTATTTTTCCAATGACATTAATATTCCAAGTTTAGGCGAGTTAGATACTAGCTAGGGCCAAAACATGCGTCCAAATTCAGAAAGTCCTTATATAAGTACTAACAGATTGTATACCAACAAAACCCTCACATCAGTAGCAAAATTCAAACAACCTTATTAATTATGAACCAACTTCTTATTAACTAAACCAACTCTTATTAGCTCTTCCTTGTCATAAACCATTAGTACCTGCCAGTAACTTCCAGCCTAGTAACATGAGTGGCCTCTAGTACCCGCCTCTCCTTTGTTTTTGGAAAAAAACATTCCTCCGTGTCGGTCCATGGCAAGCACCCTGATCAAGCATTGAACAAAAATGAACTTCACTTTTCAAAATAATTTTGCAGCTCATTTTTCATAAAATTTCTTTAAAAATCAAAGGAAAATCAATGACATCTTTTTTCTCATAAAATTGTTTACTGGTACAAAATAGGATGATTTCCCCCCTATTTTTAACTTCGAATGAAATCATAATATTCATGACTAGGTTACAAATTTCCCAACTTTTAGCCAACAACGTAAAAAAATTTTTGTACAAATAAATCTACTGATGATACATGCAGCTGGGAAAGAAAATAAACATTTCCTACTCTATTTTATCTACCTCCAAACGACATCAGTTAAATATTTCATCCTCTCAGAACTTCACGAACGTCAAGAGTTTTTCTGTGACATTAATGTTTCCTGGCTTCAACAATGTCGACACACTTTTTTAATAGTGACTTTGCCTCCCCATTCTTCTCAGTCTCATGGAGATGACGAAGTTCACCCTCAAATCCTTCATTGATGGCACTAAGCTGTGGCTGGTCCATGAAAAGTTTGAGCATGTCCAAGAGACATTCTGAGGCAGAAATATGAACCTAGTTGAATGAAAAGAGAGAGAAATGAAATGTCAAATGGATGATGAATAAGAGCATTGGAAAAATTACCAAGGGTTAAGCCTGGGCATAAACATGTTACCACTATAACGGTATAACAATATGGATCTTCTGATATTCTAAGGTTATTCTAAGGTTATAACTGTATAACAATATGGATCGTCAAATATTTTAAAGTTAACAATAAGGAACCCATTGCTTGTCCTTCAAACAGCTCTTTCTTTTGAATCTTATTTTAAAAGCATTTTAGAAACTTCTAACTTTGGAGGATCCGAATCTTAAAAATAAAATGAATCTAGTCTTTATATTTTAGTTCTGTTAAATTTGTCTTAAACATTATTTTCCTAAAAGTAAATCCAAAAGACTTTTCTTCACCTGCCAATATTCTTTCCCATTTAATACATAATTATTTGATCAACATGAAAGGACCTTTTTTGTTCTACACTCTGCACTCAAGAAGAAAAAAGACTTCTACTTGAGCACAACCTAGAAGATGCTGACCATTCCTAAGGCTTGGTCCACTTAAAATTCCGCAATTAATTATCAGAAACACGTTTTTTCCTCTTGGTTGCGGAATGAGATGATAATGTGTTGATGAATACTATTCAAGCGAACAAGATCGTGGCATACCTGTGCGATCTTTATTGTGTTTATGCACTCAAGTATTTTTGGAGATATAGTATCGAACATCTGAAAAGTAGAGTTGATTTCAAATCATTATTCAATATAAGTCCCCAGAATCTAATCTAAATCATAAATAAACCCAAATTACCCCCTGAACGAAGGCAGTTACACGGGCAAGCTCGGGAGTGTCATCCTTCATGGCATTTTGGAGTCTTGAGCATAGTTCTTTGATAGATAAAAAGGCTGCAGTTTTGACTGCACAACATAGACTTATTTAATAAAGATAGTAAACACATGGCAATGAAATACAAAATGAAAAAAAGAATACCGTTCCATTGATGCCCTGGTGAGAGGAATGCGGAGAACATGTGTATTAAGCGCTTTTGTTGTTCAAGAATATCATTTACATTTGCCACATGGATGCAGGACGTCAAACAGTCTACAACTTTGTTGTGTGGAACAAAAGTACTTTCAGCAACGTCCCGATCTGCCAAAAAAGCAAATCACTCAAAATACTTGTGGATATGTGAGCATGTGGAAATGTGCACATCCACGTCTTAGCCAGTAGAAGCTGGTAATGAATATTAAATAAATGTCTATTTATAGTGGTTCGTGCTATATTAAACAGAAAGACTTGGTTTATTAAGATCAAGTTTCAAAAATACTGATTTCATAAATTCCGCTGCCACGTTATAAAATTTCCAGTTGCATTAAAAGTTTAATTTATGGCTTTACATGATATTCAATTATATAAGACAAGCACAATTTGCAATACATAAACAAGGATCTAGAACTGGTTATGACCCGCTTCAGGAGCATCGCTGGTCACAGGTGTTGGCGCGGACTTGTTGAGGTCTGGATTGCATAAATCAAATAACAAAGGAAGAACCATATTAAAAAATTCTGAATTGCCAAAGGCCTTTATGACCTGAAAAACAAACAAGGAAAATAGTTCAGGATTCCAGTTATCATGAATTAAACAGACAGTAGGCGAATTATCAGTCAAGATTTGGCCCCAAAAAAATCAGTCAAGGGAGACCAAAATTATCTGTCTTATTGACCTAATTTTCAAGATCAAGAAACTTGTGCAGGATGGAGCCATTGACTTTCATAAACTTTCGCCTCTCCAGTAATCCAGTTCTTTTCATTACTCTCACTGATGCTCATCTCTCTTCAACTAGATTCTCAGAATATTGATAAGATATTATCAGGAAAGGATTTGCTGTCGTATCATACTTTGGAATTTGGATATGTCCATATTAAAAAAAAGGTTAAAATACTGTGGCCCTGTTGATATTGAGTTCAGAAATGGAGTTTTGTTTTCCTTTTCATCTTTTAACATGTGGTTTTTAAGTTGAAATATTATTGCCTATTGTTTGACAATTGCGAGTTTTATTCCGTTAATTGTCACTTCATTCTGGCATTTGTATGGATGTAGATATCACACAAAAATTCCCAAATTACTGACTACAAATGAAAAAATAGGGCTACTATCTGTGCATTCCAAAATTGACAAACTTTTGACAATTATTATGAAGATATTGCACAAACGCACATAATTGGTATGTTCTGCAACAGACAGAAATGGGAATGTTAAACTGCTATTCATTAAGGACTGAGGGTGGCGATAGATCTGCTACACAATGTCATCCTAAATCCTCATTAGCACATAGAATTAAATAGAATGAACAAAGGAATAAAATGAAAACAGTGTGCGTACTAAGAAAATCTTTTATAACTCTGAATAATAAAAAATGAAATAAAAATCAAAGAGACAGTCGAAGTTGAGTAATAATAGCAAGAGTGTAATGGATATTATGTACTTCAATTTTTGAGCGATGGAAAGGAAATCATTGACTAAACCAAATAGGCCCTAAAGAAGACAGCTTTTATACGAATATTCTTAGCAAGCATTATGTATTGCTAACCTGTTCAAGAGCGGAGAAAGCTGCTTCACGGTATTTCTTTCCCTTTCTACTGCATGCAGATGAAACTACATTCAGAATGGCAGCAGAAGAGGAGGGACCTGCTGCAGAAATCGCTTTATGGCAGGATGCAGACAGAGCACCCAATGCCAGCAACAAGACATCCTTTCCCTGCCATGTTTATGTTGTAGTCAGAGAACTAGAACATCAAACTCAAGCTATTTTGCCAACATTCTAACATCTTTCCAGCTGTCATACTAGAACAAACAAACAAAGTGGCATTATTTTTACTTGATGGCACTTATTCATCTTCTTACCTCCCATAAGCGACCAGGAATTTCCTTCATGAGAGAGTTAAGCAGAACTTCATGGTGAGAAGAAAGTGATTCACCCAAAACTTCACTAAGCCTACAAATAGCCTGTGCAGACTGCACGTATGGCAATAGAAAATCAGCAAACATCCACACAAAAATGCTAAATACAATGAGATGAAATCAATTATAAAGACATTAGTAGAAGAGAAAGGAAAGACTAACCTTTCTTTTACTTGCCCATGATGATGATGAAATACATTCACAAATAAGCGAGACAATTTCTCCCAAGTATAATTGGAGGGTGACTCGCTCTCCACTGGTATATTCTTCCCATATTTCTTCAAAAAGGTTTGAAACATGTTTGTCATCTTCAAACCTGCATGAAGTTAAACATTTCCATTTACCAGTGATATAAGTTAAGATTCACACCATCATCGTCGTCGTCGTCGTCATAATAATAATAAGAGTGAAATACTCTAACCACTTTTTAGTTTTGCCTTAATTACATGGAACTTCCCTCTATTTTGATAATATACATTTTAGTCCAAACCATTAACAGCGTTAAGGAATATTCTGAAAAGATTCTTTACATATATTTTTAATTAAAAAATATTAGAATAAACCTTGTTTCCTACATTACCCCTCATTATATTAAATACGTAGTTTATCTTTTAATATTAATATTTATTAATAATCTATTTAATATTTTACTAAATTTAATAAATTAAGATATAACTTTATAATTGTATTGAACATACATATATACAGTTCCAAAATATTTTTTACTAATATATACTACCTCCCGTCCTAATTATAAGAGTTAGTTGACTAATTTGAGAACATTAAGGAAAGAAGTTAAATTAGTTATTTGTAATAAATAGGTGTTATCTTTTCTAAAATATCCTTGCTAATCAAGTGTATTAGTTAGAACTATCATTGTTAAAAGGACTACATTGAGAAAAAATGCATAAATATAAAAGACAAAGTGGATTGGGGTTTCATATTTAAGACCAAAATAAAAGTCAAACAAGGTTTTATATTAAGGACTGGAAGTAGTATTTAAAAAATTACATCACAAGTATTTTATTGTAAAATAAAAATTTGTATTTATAAAATTTATAACATGGTAAACAATTCAATAGTATAACAAAAAATATTAAAATATTTATTAAAATTAATTTTTAATTTTAAATAAGGATGTATGATATGTCATTAAATGATAATTATTAAGCAATATTTGTATCAAGAAGGGGCAATTTGGTCAAAATAATAGGTCAATCCTATGATTTAATGGTCAACTAACAAATGGGTGAATAGGAGTTGAATCTTAAAACTAGAAAGGAGGTTTGTGCAATATATATTTTGATTTTAAGAGAAGTCCATATAAATTTCCAAAAAAAAAAAAAAATCTTTGTAATTTAGGTTAAAAAGAGGGGAGGTTGATATATTTTACTCTAATAATAATAATCTGTTTTTGTATTGTGAAGTGGCTAGGCATATTTCCTATAGGTTGTTTGACATTTTTCAAGAGGTTGAGTGTCCGCCTAATCTACAAGCTTTTTAACCATTAAGTACACTGGTTTCGACTACAGAATGAAGCACAAAATTCTTCCGCATTTGCTTCCTTGGCTCGTTTGTGTCTTTAACTAGAATGAAACATTTGTGTTTTGAGGAAATTTTCTTCCCACCCGTTTTCTGGCCCCTTTGCAACGTGTTGTTTTCAAGCAGGTTTTTCTTGCGGACTCATGAGGTTGCAAAATTATTTTGAGCTAATGAGTCCCTAATTTTTTAATTATTTTGGGAAAACCTTTTGTCCTTAACTTTGAATTTCTCTTCTTCGCTCTTCAATAAATTCCGTTTTACGTTTCTATCAGAAGATAAGGAAGAAAAATATAGATTAGCAATTCAAACCTTGAAACAAAAACAACTGGAATAATGACTGCAAGGTATCCACGAACAACATCTAATGCATTGGATGAGTAGCTCTTCAAGAGAAACGCACATGCAATTTGAGAATTTTTGTCATCAGCATGCAGAGCTGCAGTGTCTTCAATTAGCTTTTGCGCTTGAGAGGTTGCTATGTAGTTTAACACTTTTGCACAGGCACTAGCGAAGGCACGTTTTCCAGCAGTACTTTTTTCCTCCTTAACAACAGGAAACAACAATCTTACAAGCATGTTAGCATATGGCTTGATGTCAGCACCGATCCTTTCAAGCAATAGTGTGATAAAGTTGGCCACACCAACCCTGCATTGGTATAGAAAGCATCACAAATTATTAGAAAAATTTTATACTTGCACACATGGACATACAAGTTAAAGCAGCAAGTTATTAAAACAGGAGGAAAACAAATCCTGGAGGGAAGATCTAAAGACAGAAAATTCTAGCCAGAAATTCTGGAGAAAACAGGTGATCCCAAAATACTGAAAGCTCTATAGCACATCAGATAGCTCCACCAGCTTGCGTGAAAATTATGAGATGAGATGAAGATCATTGATATCAAAATTCTCAAGTGGATTCTTTTCAGCAAGAAAGAAAGGGGTAAATGAGTAGTTGCTGTAGAAACAAACCTAGTATTAAGGCCAACTCCAGATCTCACTAAATGAGAAAGTGCTGGAATCAAAGCACCCAGAGATTCTGCATCAGCAACTTTTATACATGAATCTAAAGTCTCCCACATAGGAGAGCCTTTGGCGGCGGAAATTCTCAAAGTTTCAAGCTTCTCTGTCTCTATTCCCACATTTTCCGCATGACGCTGGAAAAGTGAAGATACATAATCATATGATTAAAAAAGAAGGTAGCAAGTGAGCTTCAAATATAAGATGTGGACATATTATTCCACCATACCTCGAAATAATTGAGTCTTTGGTCTTCTAGGCTCGATAAACTTTCAAGCATGCAGCACACTAATGCAGACAAATGTGGACGAATTGCAGTTCCAGCATGCTGAAGAGAGACAATAACAAAAAATGATAAAACAAATGGGTTCATTCCAACAACAGAAGAACATATTAGCAAAGGTGCCAATACACTGGCAAGATCCACAGTAAGTTCATTAATCCAACACAATCACCTTGAGGAAAAAAGTCAAGAGGAAGCTAACAAATTTCATGATGTGGTCATGTAGAAAAGAAAAGACACACCCAAGAGGATACTAAAATACAGTTATACACATTTAAGACAACTGGAAATTATGATAGAGCAATATTGATGACCAGATGAGAAAGACTGCGGACACTGGACAACCACAACCAATCTTGTGAATTGAGGATCAGACAGAGAATATCCAGAAGACCACACTCTCATGCATATTGCCAGTCAGGTTTAAGAGCTTTCAGGACTCTAAAACCCTGCAGGCTATCATTTTTATTCTTTTCCCTCTACTTAACAAAATCAAATTCATTTTTTTTAATACCATTAATTGATCTGAATTACTAGGAAGCGCAAGGCTGAAGATATTAATAAATAAGATGCAAAGAGTCAGAGACAAACAATCAGAAGAGCTTTTCTATTCAACAAAGAATAAAAAATAAAATAAAATAAAAACAAGCTGACATGTATAATCCCCTTATGCGTGCATAAAAAATATGCAAACATGTTCAAAAAGTGATGCAGCTGAGAATTCCACACCTTTGTGAGCTTCATTACAAGTGCAATTGATGCCTTCCGAACACTATCAACTTTACTTAATATGCCTTCTGCAAGAAGAAAAGGTAAAACAATATCCATGGCTTGGCGAGCATCTGACATATCAGTTAGAGAAACATCACAAAGCCTTGTTGTTAATGTAGTTACAGCACGGCATAATTTTTCACCAGAAATTCTAACAGTCTCCTTTATGTCATCCATGGCACGAAATGCTGCAGACCATAATCTTTTTAGATATATTCCAACCTGCAGAAAAAGATGAAAGATATGCCCCTCTCAGGTTTACTATAGTCAAACTGGTTTTCTTCCTTTTATCTCTCCATTGTTCCAGCATTATATTTTCTTCTGACTGTAAGCATGCAAGTGTGTGCATTTAGGAAGTTATCTAATAAAAATGTAGTAATAGGATATTACTCGCAAATAGTTCCTATAAAGCTTAAACTTCTGAACCACTCAAAAGATGCACATCTCAGATTACACCAACTAAATAATAATTAAAAGCAGAAATAGTTTCTACCGTAGCATATTAGAAATTATAACGAGTCAATTCTTGTGTTCCATCATTCCGTTATGATTTAGAACATAAAATTCCCTTGATCAAGTATATTTCAGATCAAATCTCATAATATTACCCGAACAGTATGATGCTAATTACTCATATCCAATATCTGCGCACACAATTTTTCTATTGGCCTGACAAGGTAGGCTTCCACACGAGAGGACATGCAAAGAATTTCCCCCTTTTCCTAATTAAATTTCCCTTGTTCTTTCTGCTTAAACATTTTCCTGCTGCTCTCCAACCATATATTCAACATGACACAGCAGGTAAATATCCTCTAAATCTGATGTCTAATGTTCAAAAACATATCAACAATAGCGCTCGCAAGTCATCCCACCTAGCTGACTGAAGTTTAGATAGTTCGTTCATTTGCATGTTATACTGAATACAACCCCTTTCCATTTGAAGATGCTTCAAAGTGATTTGCATGCAACTGTTTTACTTAAGGGCTTTAAAACTAATAAAAGAATTAACACATAAATTTCAAGTTTCTTATACTAGATAAAAAAAATTTGGAAATAATCTCAATGACCTCATGAAATTTTCGTCCTTGGATGATATCTGCAAGGGCAAGGCATGATGCCTCACGTGAGCGCCAAAGCCTAGATCCACATTGATTGAGTAAATCATCCATGATGAGATTCAAGTTTTCATCAATGGTTTTCTTTGAGTCTGCCACAAGTGATTTCCATATATGTGCCATAGCATCCTAAACAGAAAGATAACAAATGTCATGAATTCCAAAGTTAATAATAACCATGGGAAGAATGGATAAACATATTTCCGTTGTTTCATTTGGTGCCCTTCTAGGGAAAGTGAAGGTGTGTTAACTGTAGAAAAGGAAAAGAGAAGGACAAAAGGCCTGTAACAGCAGTAATTTTATTTTTTTTTTTGGGGGGGGGGGGGGACAATCATTTGCGTGAGGATACCTGCACATTTTTTTCAGGATCATATTGGTAGCGTATGAGCCTTGGAATCAATAAACGTAAATGTGGCTTCAGGGCATCCCCTGCTTGTTTTGCTATCTTAGAGAAGCCGAAAGCAGCACCTCTCTTAGAATTTAGGGAAGATTGATAATTAGCTAAATCCATGAACTTATAAATTAAGTCTGGTTGACCCATTTCATTTGCTAAGCCACACAATTCTTTGTAGGTGTTCAGTTTCCCTCCACCAATGCTTTCACCAAGAGCTCCCTCTTGAAATACTTCTGTGTCTTCTACAAGCTGCAAATAAAACTCCAAGGATCCAAGTATAAATACAAACATAAATGAAAGAAAGAGGAAAGAAATCTGAAAGGAATTAACAACTCACCTTGATGGCTCTCTTCCGCCTCCCTGAGCCAGTCAAAGTATTCACAAGGGCATTCACTAAATTTTTTTTCATAGACGCATCACCAAGCTCATACACAATACTCATGCCTTGAGAGGCCAGTTCTTGGGTGAGTTCATTTTGCTCACCAAGTAGGTGAGAGAAAGCCTCCTGCATTCACATGATAATAGCTAAATTGACATTCCAGGTTGCTCTATGCAGCTACAGCAAGGATATGGTACAAGAAAATTCCTGATTTCACGGGGAGGAATGGCCCATCACATTAATCATGAAAAGTATCACATCACAATTCACAATAACAACATGCAAAATAGGACATCTACTCCTATGTATATCAGTCAACAATTGTTCCCTTGGAGAAACCATGAACAAAGCTCCAAAAGATTCCACTAACAAAGCATCTGTAAAGGATTGTTCAGTTGAAGAAAACTAGAAAATATGACCATTCAGTTCCAACCATATATACCAAATAACATCTTTAACTGTACATCTTCCTAAACCCCCCCCCCCAAAAAAAAAAAAAAGCTCCTGCCCAATCTTCTAAATCTCATGAATAAAAAATGTTCCAAACTCAATAATAAAGACACCCCCAAGTAGATAGACATTTGTTGGAATAAAAAATCTATACATTAGCGATTTTAGTTTTCAAAAGAATGAATTCTAATTATTTTATTAATAATTGAAGAAAGTTGAGAATGATTGCTCTCATTTTATATAATTGATCCAGAATAGCCAATAGGTACACACACATACACACGTTCTAATGTTAAAAGTTAACGTCCTAGAAGGAAAAGGATAGCACCTAAAATATTTAAAAACACTCTAGTTGACACAAACATACGATCCCCAAATAAAAAAGCATACAAAAACAATGAAGCCTGAATTTTCAGTTCTTAATGCAAAACCTGAATTTCTGGAAGCTTCTGCTGAATAGTAGAATGATGCCCACAATACATCGTAAGTGATAAAAGCCACACAGTTCCAGCACATCGCTCTTCTTTCCTGCTACTGTATAAAAGATCATCAAAGAGCTTCTTGGTAATTGCATCTCTTGTGGCAGCATGAAAACCTTCAACACCTTCACTTTGTTCAGAAGGAAACTGCTTTAACTTGGAAGAATCCAAATCTCTCATGAGAAAGTTTGAAGCCATAGATAGTGAAGAATAGTTAGTTTTTAGAATTATATCAGCATTGACAGGAACACTGCCCCACAAAAATGATAGAGCCTCCCCAGCAGCAAAAAGTATGTCCTCAACCTGAAAGTTTAGTTACAAAAATGTGACACTTTTGATGCTGCAATTTGATTGAAATACAAAAGCACATGTGAGAAATATTAAATTAGATACTTTGGAAAGGCTTAACAAATGAGCTAGAAGACCTACTGTCAGCAATAAAGGCTATGGTTAAATTGCCTCGGGAAGAGCAATGACTAATAGTAAGAGTAAGAGCCTCATAATGGAGTTGCAGATAAAGGCAGAGCAGTTAGATTAGAGACGTTGCTATGATGGCATATTTAATTGAGCCTTTTTTTTTTTTTTTTATAGATCTTTTGTCAGAACATAGAAGAGCTAAAGGGAAAGACAGAGAAATTGTTTAGGGGGTTGCATGTCTTCTGTTTCTTTCTTTGTAGTTATTATAGTGAACCTTAGTTACGGACAAAAACTTAGGCAAGGAGATGTTATTCCTCTATTCCTGTTTGCCTTTATTGATACGTTGACTTGAAGATATTTAAAATACACTACACACCATAGTTCAACCATTGCACCTTCCGTCATCATAATATCTGAAGAAGAGCTTAACATCAAGATCTAACACAAATTTCAAAGCTATTGACGATAAGTAACTTTCCAAAGGGATAAGTCCGGGAAACCAAAAAGCTTCTCTTCATTAAAGGAAAACAGAGAAAGACTCCTAGTTCCTTAACAATCCCTCTTGCTTTTCAAGGAGGTTTCACAACCACTGTGTCCACTAGGGGGTTTAAAGAGAGGAATAGTGCAAGATTTGTTGGCTGGGATGGATAGTTTAGAGGTTTATCATTAGGTGTTTGCTGATGATAATTCTATTTTCCTTCCTAAGGAGAAGGAAAATTTTAAGAATTCGCTACGTTACAAGTCTGAGGCTGCACTATACTCTCCATTACCCTTCTTAAGTCAGGGCTGGCTGGAGTTAAACATTGTGGAGAGAAATGTGGAAGAATCAGATGAGATGGTTGAAGGAATTTACAATTTCCTTCATTAATTTAGGCATTCCTTTAAGGGCTGCCTGATCAGTTTTGTCTTCCCAGAACGTCGTTTTGCAAAATGCTTGAAAATTAGAAAGGGATTTATTCTTTTCCTGGTGGGCAAATAACTTTATTTCAACTATCCCGGTCAACTATCCCCCTTTACTATCTCTCATTGTACAATTCCTACTAGGTTATACAATTGGATGAAGAAGACTGCAAGATTTCTTATGGTAGGTGATGAAAGTAGAAAAAGATATCAATCTTTCTGGAAAGGAAGTGTGCTGTAATTCTAAGAACAGCTTCTAGTGCCAAAGTGCCTTTAGACACCACAAAAGTAGCAAAGCCGCTTTGGCAGTTTCCTAGGAAGAAAAAGATCATTTGTTTAGTCAGGAACTCTGATGAAATACCTTGGATCGACAGACACTGAAAATCAGATTGAGTGCCACATCAAGTTGATTAGATGATGTTTCTTTCACACACATATGTCCGATAGATATAAGAATCTTCTGAATTGCTTTAATGTCATCTCCCGCAAGAAGCTTGCTCAATTTATCACGCACAATTGTCAGAATGTTATCTGCAGATTAATCATACATTCCCATAATAGATCAACGGTTAACAGATAGAACAAAGTAGTCATCACATAAAATCTATACCTGAACAAGAATCCATCATATGAAAACTATACCTGAACTAGAATCATTAACAAGTGGAGGCAATGAAACACGCAGTCCAATATGACCCAGTGCTTGCATTGCAACGGCAGCCAGTGTAGAAGTTTCAGAATTAACCACATCAACAAGACATCTAAGCGTGTTCTGGAACGAAATTTCAGAAATCTGCCAAAATATATGTGTGTATGATTGTTAGATACGAGGAAATATGAACAGAAATTTATGTTTCAACCAAACAAGTAAATTGAAGAATAGGCAATTACTCAAGAACGCAGAATAGATGCATTTGATATTATTTGGACTAGCTAACATACCAAGAAGATAGTCCTTTCATATCTAGGTTGGGGAAAAGGGGAAAAAGAGTCAAGAAACAGAAGACAAGTAACTCAGAAAAGAAAAATGCAACGGGTATGAAATCAGAAAAAGAAAACACAAACTCAGAAAAATTCTCCAGTCTGATTAACTTCCACAGAAAAGAAAAATGCAATGGATATGAAACCAGAAAAAGAAAACATAAGCTCAGAAAAATTCTCCAGTCTGACTTAATCTAACATACTTTGCAATATTTACTGATATCTGATAAATCATTTGCTGTTTAAAGATTTAGTGTTCTTATCAAGATTCAGTTCAGCTAAAATATTTACTCTCTTAAGTGAGCAGCTATGGATAATTTTACAATTTTTATTACGTCCCTTCGATAGCCGTTCGGGCTTGAAGTGCAGACAAAATACAGGCCCACCATATCTTCTGCTGAAACATAAATTTTTAATGCAGGACAATATGGCAACAAGGACCAACACTACTACCAATTTGGACAGAATACTTTTATAATAATCTCAAACAGCCATATCACAGCATGCTTGCATGCCACATTTGTGTTTAACTTCTCACATTTTCTGGAAGAGTGAAAGTGCTTTTGAAGTGTAGTCCAAACATGCTCTAGATCAGATGACAGTGTAAGGCAAATTAATCAAAGCTTTAATGCTTATCACTGGATTAAAAACCCCCCATTCTATCAATGATGTCAATATTTGTATGCGCATCAACTGATCCCGCCCTCAAGTTGTGATGTGTTCTCTGTACATTTATATGCTACAAGACATTAAGTTGAAGAAGCTTACTGATGGTGTTCTAGACAAACAATCTGCAGTTACATATCCTATTGCACATAATGCGCCATGCTGAGTCTCGAACCTGACCATAGAACAAAATAATATTATCATACAGGATAGCTTCAGAAAAGAAACAAAAAATTTGAAGATTTGATATTCAAACCTTGACTTATGTGTACTACCGATTGCGGAAGTCAATTCAGAAATAACATCAGATGATGCAGGCAAAGGAAGGGCAGAAGACACAATTCCAAGTAAACGAGCAATGGCTTCACGAGTGTCTGAATCCACGTGACTCAGTAGTTGCTTAATCCACGAAACTTTTTGTGCATAATGTGATGCTACCATCTATAAACAACAAATGTGAGAGCAGGAAAACAAGCAATAAAACAATCAAGAAACTCAAACAACGGACCTCTGGCATATGTGATCCAATAATAAGCAACGCCTTGGAAGCATTGACATGCAACTCAACAGACCCTTCATTTGCCATAGAATGTTCCAGCAGTAAACAGAATTTCTCTACTGAGGACAGAAACTCGGATGATAAAGTATTATTTTGATCCAACTCCAACTCAAAGCACTTCAACAAAAATTTAATCATGGCCACATATGAACTTGAAGGAAAAAGAAGACTCTGTTCTCTCATTTGGCCAGACCCTAGCAACTTTGGCTGTTGTTTAATAATATAATCGAGCATAGATCCAAGTTTTGGGTGCTGAATGCCAGAAATTTGACCGTCATCTTTAAGAAGACGAAGACCTTCAAGGGCAATTTCTCTGTAATAAACCAGAAAAGAAAATCAATTCAAGTGCAATGGAGCTACAAGTGATTGATTACATGAACCTGACCTAGACAAAATAGGAAAGATCTTTTGAAAAAAAAAAAGAAGAAGCAAATTCAGGTGCAAAACCTAATATCCAGTTTCGCATCTGCCACTGCAAGTATGCATATAAAACGACTTGGACAATGCTGAAAGTCAAACAATGATGTGGCCCATCTAATAGAGCAATATCGCACTTCACTTTCCTCCTGTCATTACCAGCAACAAAGTAAGACGGACACAAGAAACAAGGAAAGCTTCTTTCCAAAATAAAATAGAGCATTTGATTCCAAGTCCCAGACAAAGACACCAAAGAACATGCAAAGCATAGTGCCATAGCATTTTCCCCTCATTACTGCCAAAGCCTCAAAATTTAAACAAGAAGAAGTTCCCGAGCCTCTGCAGGCATATTGATGTATAGAAAAGATAGGAAAGAGAGGAAAGAGCGGGTGAGAGATAGAGAGAGAGAGAGAGAGAGAGGAAGACAGAAACAAAGAGAGACTCAAGTCTATTATTCCAAAAGCTGATTACAAGAACCCCTTTGCGCCCTTTTATACACCATAATCCCTAATACACATTTACTAACCTAACTAACTACCGATTCACTGCTTAACTAAATTCCCTTTCATCTATTTCTGATCTAAAAGATAAGAAATACAACTAGCCCATAAACTAATATGGACAGAGCCCATAGGAAGGAACACAGCCAGCAAGTTGAAAGGCATACCACTTGAGAATTTTTCAGCAGAAGTGCCTCCAAATCTTGTAACACCGTTAATGGGGCCCCCTGACACAAAAGACAAAAACATTCAAGCAGAATGAACATGAGGGAAGCGAACTGGGCAAACTCTCAAAGTGAAGAATAAGTACCTATGCTAAGTATGAAACGGAAATACTGAAAACATTAAATATTGTACAAGATCCACCAAGGCAATCCTATATACTCTTAAGGAATAGTTTAGTTGAGGTAACTTGCAAGGTAAACAGTCTTAAATTTTATTAGAAATATGTTGGGCCAGCATCAAACTATTTAGACTTTCAGATGGATAAAAAAAAAAAAAATAGGATTACTGAAGATGCAGGAAGCATTAAAGTTTCAAAAGGATATTTCCCTTTGGGAAAAAGGCATAAATTAACAACATATTCACACAGATTTAAGAGAAAAGTACATACTTTGTAAGCTGCAGCAAGAGAAACTGTTGCTTCTTGAATAACAAATCGAAGGGATTGAGATTCCACTTTCAATGCATGGAAAAGACGAACAGCCATGTCAATCTTTTCCCTATAAGGATGCGAAATAGCTCAATTAGTAATAATTTAACACACAGGACTTAGTTTATAGTTAAGAGAACTCTAAAATAATCAAAGGATGCATTTTAACTTCTGAAGAGACTAATTTAGAGGGAAAAAACGAGGGGTATACACCAGAAAGATGGTAGATTCTCTCAGAGCAACAAATACCAAAAGGAAACAATAGAAGAAAATATTAGCACATGAGACCTCTCAAGTCTCTGTGCAAGTCTGATTTCATTTGTCTCAGAATCTCTAAACAAATAAAGTAAACGTCAATAAAAGGAATCTTACGAGACATACATATCTATCACATATTCTTGCATCAATTCCAACTCAGAACCACGAAAGTCTTCAGGTTGGAGAGAATATTAAATTTTAAGAACTATTTAGGAATGATCTAAATCTACAAGGAGAAAGAATTGTGATAAGCAGGCAAAATTACAACCACGTAAAATTTATAGACCTGAAAAGATGAGGCAAGCGCCGTGCAAGCAACCCTATTGCCTGGAATGCATACGTTTTGACGTCCCGAGCAATAGCATCTGAGTTTACATATAAAATTAAATATGAAATAAGGTGATCCTATTCAAATAATACAGGAAACAATATCATTGTCTAAAATAGACCTGCATCTAAACTTGAATAGCTGTCAAGAGACTTCAAAATTCCATTGAGAATAACAGGACCGATTAACCTAAGCTGATCAATTTTTGCCTGCACTTCCAGAAATTAGAATTGATCAAGAACTAGACCCAGAAAATTTTAGTTTAGAACAGTAAATTATCAGAATGTACCTTCCAAAGTATGAACCCTAAAAACAATTAAAACCAGTAAATATGATTATTCCTTTCTCACAGTTTGCATAAACACGTGATCACTAAATAGCAATTTGAAAATAAACAAATATCATGAGTCTATTTGAAACGACTAGGAGCTTTAAAGCCCATTTTGGTGCATTGGATATGGCAAGACATGATAATATAAGTAGCATTTTATAAGCCATCATTTGCATAAGCCTTTTACAATACAACTTGCCTGCATCTGTTAGAATAAGTGCTACATAATAATTTAGTTATTAAAATTTTTTTTTTAATCAAAACTTTATTATATGTGCATGAATACAATTTCTTTTTTTACCCCAATCAACACTTCTCGCTTCTTAATTTGAATGTAAGAAACTGTCACCACCTATATGTACATGAATACAATATATACTTCCTATTTTTTCTTTCCGTCTGCCCTCTCTAAAATTTTGCATGATCTCAAAGACTCTGTGAATCCTTCCAATCGCACTTTCTCCAGCTATAATTCCTCCCAATAATGTCTCATTAGGATTGCAACCCACTCCAACCCTCAACTGACTAGACATATACTTAAACCTAACTAGGTGATCGGTTATAGTGATATATACTATGCAGGTTCTCTTGTTTATAGACAGTCCCCTTCAGGGTATTGTGTCTTTGTTGGTCGTAAAGTAGACTCTTGAAACAAGTAGTTGTGAGGTTTAGTACAGAAGCTGAACTATGGCTTTAGCAACATGTGAGCTTTATGTGGCTAAAGCATCAATCGTACACAATTGGTTTCCGAGGACCATGTAGTAATGTGTATCATTTCCAATCTAGTCCGTAATGAGAGAACCATACATGACAAAGTCAAATGTCAATTTATAAGGGAGAAAATTCAACGTGTGAATGGCTACCAAATTCATCGCCTTAACAAACTTCGCACATGTGATTTATGCGCTCCAGCTTGAGGGGGAGTGATAGAATATTTGATAAATACTTAGTTATTCAAATTAGAAATTTGATGAGAATAGGGTAAATATCAGTCTACTCGAATTTAAATATTGTACATGTATCCACCTAGATGAATAAAAAATATACATCTTTTTTTCCGCTTCCCTATCCAATTTTCCAGTTTCATCAAAATAAAACATATGGGATGTAAATTGTACAGTTTCTATCTGCCCCCTGCATGAATTTTGGCTCATGGGGATTTCATTTGCTGCGATCCAAAGAATTTGGTTTACTCTTGGGTCACTAATTTATTTGTTTTACTTTTGGATACGTCATAATCCACATTTGTACTTTTTTTGGTTACATAAAACCAGTTTATCCTCTCTTTGTTCAATTTGTACTTTCTAATCTCTCAACTATTTTATCAGCGTGAAAAATAGTAAATACCTCAAAAGCTAGAGTAAATATATAGAACCAGAATACAAATATACAAAACCAGTCTTCACTTTGTAAACATCGAGTAGCATCTTCAACTGGAACAGATCCAGATTTTAGCCTAAGGAAAATACTTTGTTCAAAAAGGTAAATCTTAGACAACAGATGAAAGCCAAATAATAATTCACTCACATGCTTGAATACCCATACAGTAAATTCCATCCCAAGCTGCTTCAACCTTGATGTGGTTCCACTGCCTATTACATTCAAGAGTGTGGTTGTGTTAGAGATTATTGAACAATTAATGGGCTTTCATTTAACAACTTATGCTATGGAACAAAAATAATCCTTGACATAAAGCCTCAATGATCAAGTGGTCGGGAATTATTTTTACCATTCACACCATATTTCATAATCAAAATGAAACCAGATAGGATCATGACAATGACATTACAAAATGAGGGGCAAAACGGAAAATCAATAGTAGGAGGTAAAAGTGAAGAAATCGGCATATATCCCACAAAGATTGAGTGTAGCCAGTGCATATGTATTTGTGTGTCTATTTTGAAATCAAAATTTATGTGAACAAAGATAATAAATTTCTTCGGAATGAGGCAGTTTCTTTTTGTCAGATATTAAAGATTATGAAGAATTCCAAGGAAGCCAAAAGCCCCCTATAGCAACCTGCATTTTTCATAGGTTGTGAAGACCGTGTCTTTCTATAAAGAATTCCAAGAAGGCTAAAAGCCCCATATGGCATGTCATTTGTCATGTGAGTGTTACGCTCCTTTGCCCATTTAAAACCTCTGTACCAAAAAAGGAGAAACTATTCTAAATCCCAAACACACCCAACTCTTACCAAATACACCAAACATTTCACAAAGAAGCCACCAGTATCCAACGTAAGTATAAATAGTGTCCAGTTTGAAGTACCATTTATATACACACAATACAGAAATTAGAAGATAAAGCTATGTTTGGTCCCCAACACTGCGAAATGTCATTTGTGTTAGTTCTCATGATTATCACTTCCCAAAATTTCCAAAGAGTCGTTTTAAATTTTTAAGGAGTTTGAGAATTCCAAATGGGCGATTCAAGACAGAATACTCAGAGGAGAGGAAATAAGGAAATGAAAACAGGACTGCTCACCAACATTTCCTATCCATATTCTTCTTTTTCCTAATACTTTCTTCTTCTATCGGAACAAAGGAAAAAAAAGGTATCTTCATGTGCAAGCACCCAGACTATGAATTCCATCTATCCCTATATACAATATCTGAAAACATTTTGGATGAAGAGATGTAACCATGAGTTTCAATGTTACGTTGCTAGAGTGAGATCGAGATAGATATATAAATTCAGCCACATTGTTTTTCCTTTTAATCCTAGTAAAAGAATGGTCCTTAGTATCATAGGTACACAAGAATATCATAATATAAGGACAGCATTTCCAAATAATAGGGACATTCTGGTACCATAAATGCCGCCAAAAATGCATTGCAAGGTGGATGGAAAACTGTTAGCTGCTGTAATAGACCGACAGAAGATGGACATTAATTTTGCTCTAAGTACGGGGCTCCCAGGATTGACTCTTGATTCTGGATCAACATTTTCTACTGCAACCGTACCTACATTCAAGTCAAATATATACTGATGCTCAATTGTGAAAAGAAAAGAGAATAAAGAAAAAACATATATGCACAGAATTTGCTCTCTGATATAGAAGAGCAAAAACCAAAGGAGCAAGAACAAGTCATATTAATTTAAGTGATCTGTCAACTAACAATATAAATGATGTGGCATGAAATGAAGTGTTAAAGGAGTTGCTGGGTTATCGTTTAGGGTAATTATATGAACATCAAAATGAAATTTAGATCAACGCTTAGCAACTTAGTAAATATACCTTTTAGTGGCATAATCCAAAATATATAACATATTTAATACTTAAAATCTCCAAGGTCCAGCACACTGATGTCCTTATTTAAGTACATCCAAGGTACTAAAGAATGTTCATGTTTAAACATTGGTTTTAGATTTAAAAAAAAAAAAATATCTTGAATTGATCGTATGCCAGAATAGAAGACAGAGAACATTATCGTTTTAAAATAGCAACAGATGAAAAAGTGCCAATTGGGCACAACTCAAATATACAAAATGCATACAAAAAGTCACAATTGAGCAATAGTTACATTGAAGAAATAAAGTAATATTTAAGATATAAAATAAACAATAGGAATAACCTCCCTAAATTCAAGGAGAATCTCAAGCAGAGTGCTTTCGCAAGTCAATTTAATCTTTAAGAGCCATGCGGATTCAAATAGATTAATAAAACCCTTACACATTTTTTATGGCAAAATGTGCCTATATGCCTACATTACCAAAAGTTTGCAAGCATACCATTAAATAGTAAAAACAGCCTGTTGATCAGATTTTGATCGTCTAAATTAACACCACTGGCCTTCTTCTTCAAAAGCTCCTCGCCTCTCTTAATAACAGACTCTTCACTTGAGTTAATCAATCAAACAACGCATGATAGTCCACAAACAAATCACCCAAAAGATATAAATCAGTAAGAAAAGTCAGGTAAAGCAAAAATGCGATTCACATAACACAAGAACAACAAGATACCAATCAACAGAGGCAGCAATATATAAGGGGTAAACAAGCTCAGAGGCCAGCTCCATAGCTTGGATGACATTCAAAATACCCAACTGCACAAAGAGAAAGCAACAAAAAATATTACCACTCGCAGTATCTCTGTTTTTCTTTCACAAAGAAAAAAATTAAGGAAGAAAGGAGTCAGAAAAAGCAAGAACAAACTGTTATCCAAAAGGACCCTAAGAAAAGCACAAAACGCTATTTAAATTAAAAATACAACAAAGCAGGTTGAGGTCATTGCAAATCTGAGATCGCAATCCGCAAAAAAAAAAAAAAAAAAAGGAAGAAGACAAAACAAAACAAAACAAAACCATCAGCAGAACACCAAACTTCAAACATGAATACTATGCTTTCCTGCAACAAAGCCAAAGGTTATCTTGCAAAAGCAGCAAACTGACAATGATAAGGCATGCACCTTTCCTGAAACCCTATAACAGCTAATGAGCTAGAAAAGCCTGTATGTCAGATGGTTGAACATCAATCTGGATAAAAATACTATAAGTCTTTTCAAATCTGCCAAACCACGTCATGATGTAGAAGAAAATGGTTATTTGTCTCCAGAACTTATAAAACACATCACACAAATATCTATTGATATTGAGCCTTCAAGTCTGTAGCAGATCACTTGAATTAAATATTGGTTCTATCAAGAACTATAGTCCAAACAAACTTTATCTCAGAAGGAGCCTTTTTTTAAGAAAAATTTTGACGGCAGGAACACGATAGGCATTTGAATTTCAAATCAAAAAATCAAAATGATACAATTCTATATAAATATCTGTTAAGCTCAATTACTTGGCTGATTATAACTATCAGTTTGGTGCACATATTAAGACCAGCTAAGTGAAATTCATCTTATGATTTCTCACAGTAGTAAATATCAAGCATAAGAAGCCTATGACTTCGTTTATGCACTTACCAAACATAATATGAGAATAATAATAACACCAACAGCAAAATGTTTCTGATATTATCATGCAAAATATTATTTAACCAGTTACATAATTACCTTTCCAAGCATAAGTTTATCACTTGGCAACTGTTGTTTCCCTGTAACACGATTGGCTTGAGCAACTGAAAGTCCAGGAGGGAATCCACCACTGCAAAGAATCATAAACTACCATTTAATTTACATAAGATTGCAACAGTTTCAGCAATCCGTGTAGCTCCAAACCTTTGAGAAACCCGCTGGTACAACATTGTATGAGTACAAAACTCAATAAACAGCTCCCTGTCATGTGGATCAGTCACTAATCTATACTTTGCAGCAACTTCATCGCTAATTTGACTTGAGTGGCATTCACCAACTACCTAAAGGAAAGAAGAAATCCATTAGAATGAATAGCGAGAGCCCACTAACATATAACTGTGGGCAGCTACTCATAGCACATGACAAGCACACAACAGGGCAGTTAAGGCTCTTGGCTAGGACAACTCGATAAGGCACTTCATGCATGGACTTTTTTATTTAATTTGTAATAGAAAAAGAAGTTTTATTGAAAAGAAAAGGGAGGAGTTGAAAGCGCAGTTGCTTTGAGGGAAGAAGTAAGGTCATGCAGCTAGCATCCTACTAATCATTTTATTTCTTTTGATAAACTGTCACCACGTTGTCAAGCATTTGTCAATAATGCCTCCATAGAAAATTTGCCAAGGAATTTCTTTGAAGCTGCAGAGAAAAAGGAATAGAAATCTGCCGCGGTTTGTGAATCCAGATTCCAGAAGGGATAGCCCCTAGAAAGACCATACAAAAACCACAAAGAGGCCACGCAAAGTAATTCTCTCTCAATTAAGATGTGACAAAAAAAAATTCTCATTAAACAATCTCACATTCCTTCCTAATGCAAGACGCCACACACTAGCCCATACAGCTTACTGCCAGAGAACTTTATGCTCCTTTCCCTGGCCACAACCAGTAAACTTAATGGCTACAGTGGCTACAGGATCTGCAGATTAGCTGGATATACCAACTGAGCGCTGGAAAATACCAAACAACCTACTGCAAAACAGTTATGCTACTACACAATGCAAAAACAGGTGCTTATGGGTTTCAGAGCAACGAAATCACATACAAATATCAGGAGAAAAGCCATTTTGGCCTTTCAATCTGAAGTAAATCATTCGCATTAATTCTGTTCAGTGCAGGTATCCAAACCAAAAACCATTGGTTTGAATAAGCAACAGAAGTGGAGTCGCTATGTGAGGTACAATGCTCCAAACCCTTACACACCTGCCCACCGCCCGGGGGGGGGGGGGGGACCATGATCCTGGAATTAAGGCATCATGATTTAATCCAAGGGAAGAAAGAATGGTAAGGGAGGGACATGATAAGTTATGGTTTCATTGTTTGAAGAAATCCAGAATAAAAGGAACAACAAGGACATGCAGTGGCAAGTGCATTTAAATTAAAAAATCATATGGGAATTCGTAGTCATAAGCATTATCTAATGTACCATGACATCATTTTTTGTACACTGTGAAGTTAGAAAATAAAAAATGACATCTCTAAGCAAGGAGAAATAGAATGGTCAAAGTCATTAGCTGGCTTGCAAACTCTAAATAAGCATCAATACAAGAACTTCATGAAAACTAATTATAGAATAGTCAAGGAGATATGAAAGGTCAATACCTTAACAACGATTCTTAGTATGATTTCCTGGTGTTGAAGAGGAAGTTTTGAGATGTTCACTAAGAGAACAGGTGCCAAATTCTCTTTTTCCTGATTTAGATGCAACAAGTATTAGATTATTTTCAGAAGGCTCCACAGTAAGAATTCATTAATGTGGAGAAAAAGTGATCTGCTAAACTTTGAGCCAGTGATTATAGCCAAGGAAAAACATATCTATAAAAGGATTTCAAATAAAGCTTAGAACAATCAATTTGCCTATCCACTATAAAATTATATATTTCCCGTGGAAAACTAGAAGATTCAGTCAAATGATAAAACAGGCATTAATAGTATCAAAAGTCACAGTGTGGCATAAAAAAATTAGAACAAAATAGTCTCCAGATTTAAAAATTCAAATATACAGACCTTTGCATTTACACGTTGAAATGCCATCTCTATATACACAATGCAAAAATTCCTTATCATTGGAGTACCACTAGATTCCGAATAAAGTTTCCATAACTCCATCAAAGGCAAACCAATATCGGACTGAAGTTTCACTCTTTTGTTCACATGACTCAAAATCTCAAGAACCTGTTGAAAAGATAACAAATTGACAACTACAGGACGTTAGTTTTTAAGCCAATCTATTTCATTACCTCAACAAGTCAAGAAAGCAAAAGACTAAAACACAGCTAACATGGTAATTAAGCTTGAGAAATTACTGTCATTGAAGCAAATTCATATACATTTTACATATGCATTAACAAATTCTAAGCAATTTTAAAATGTTCCTGAAAAAATTTGAGATAACGATAACCGTTAACCAAGATGAAAAATCTACAAATCCCCAAATTATCAATATTCCAATTAATACACAAGATTGAATTCAACTCTAACCATTCGCTTGTATGTTCCCAAAACTAAAAAGAGAAGATTGAAACATATCGCAAACTGCCAAGAGCAGCGATGCAAACTGCCAAGAGCAGCGATCATTCTCAACCAAAAAATGCAATTTCGAAGTTCCACTGAGGCCTACAACCAAATGTCACAAACATATTCAGAAGGTACCTTGTTCCGAACGGCTTGTGATTGAGACGATAGCGAGGAGATGCAGAGGGGAAGGAGCTTGGAAAGCAAAGGTTCGAGTTTGGCATCATCACAGAGAGCCAAACGAGTTAGCATTCGATCAAGCAGCTCTTCAATCTCAGCATCCGACTTCGCTGCCAGGGGGGACGATGACGTTGACGATGATGATTCCGCCATGTCTTCTCTCGCTCTCGTTCCTCTTTCTCTATAGGCTCTATACCCTTCTTCGTGCTCAAGTTAGGAGGAGCATGTTCTTGGCTTCTGTAATTTATAGTAGTTAACACCAGCTAGCTACCATTTTCCGCCAAACAGTTCCTCATTTTTCCAGAAAAATATATTCGATTTATTTCTTAAATTTCTCAGGAAAAATGACTGAAAAATAGCTTCTGAAATTTAAAAAGACAGATAGGTCAAGTAAACAAGTAAAAAGACGAAATGGATATGAGGTAGAAATCTAAAATTTGCAAAGCTCCGTGAAAAGACTAAACTGTCACTAAAGTAAAATGAAAAGTATCAACGGGTTTTGCAGAATAATTGACAACTTTCAAATTGAATTTGACTATTTTCATAATGTGTTTTGCAATTTGTTATTAACCTTTTACAAATTAAGTGAAACTTAGAAAATTGAGTTGAACAAAATTTCTAAACATATAACGTGACTAATCCCTTGTGAAATGAAAGCAACCATTTCCATAATATATTTTGTAACTTGTTATTAATCATTTTCAAACAATTTTACTAAATATGTAGTGTGATTAACAACTTGTAAATGAATTTGCCTATTTTCATGACGCATTTTGCAATTTGTTATTAGCCATTTTCAGATAATTTTACTAAACATGTAATATGATTGACAACTTACAAAATGAATGTGACTATTCCATAATGCGCTTTGTGACTTGTTATTAGCAATTTCTAAACGATTTTACTAAACTTGTAATGTGATTGACAACATGTAAAATGAAATTAACTATCTCCATAATGCATCTTGCAACTTACTAGCCATTTTCAAACAATTTTACTAAATGTGTAATGTGATTAACAACTAACGAAATGTATATGACTATTTTCATAATGCGTTATCAGTCATTTTCAGATTTGGTGTAATTTTTTTGGGAAGCTGAGTTAGACAAATTGACTAGACATGTAATGTAATTGATAATCTGAAAAATGCATTTGACCATTTTCATACTCTTAACTTGGTCAATTTTCACCAAATATAGCCTCTTGGGAGAATTAAACAATGGGTAAATGTTTTGAGAAATCAGTGGATAGGAGACAAATAGATCAAAAATACATCATAATAAACATGTTAACAATAACTTTTATGATTTACTACACTTGTAATGAAATTCATCACTAAAATAATGGTATTTACCAAAAAGCAACAGTCTTATGGCAACAATTGTATTACATATATTCAAATAACAAGTTCACAATACGATTAAACCAACATTTAATATTTTTTTGTCATTAAAGTCACAAAACATATCCCGTTCACTATACATCAATTACAAAAAAAAAAAAAGCTCATTTACCAACAAACCCATCATCACCTAATGACTTTGGATGATACGAATAGTCAAAAGGAGCAAGAAAACAATAAAAATCACTTCCTTCAATATACGTGCAACTGAAAATAGGAGACTTTGATATGAAAAAATAGAAGACTTTGATTAGAAAGATACGCTTGTCTATGCGATATTGATGAAAAAATCATTTCATTTGCAAGTAGTAAGTCTGGAAAATAGAATGCCCATAACACAGCTACTTTGCTGCTATCATGGTTGAGGAAGAAGATTTAGTCATGTCTTCCCTTCCTTTCTCTCTATGAAGAAGATGACCCACAGTTACTGGTTTAGTTCCCATGGCTTCCTTCAAGTAAATTAGAAATAGAAGCAACAAAGCTGAGCTCTCTCTAATTTAGCTCAAGAAAAAAAAATCTATAATGGCTTTGAAGGGAGAGAGAAGAGCTCTCTCTCTTTGTTTCTACAACACCAAGAGAGAAAGAAGACAAAAAAGGAATGAGAGAAAGGGTATAAAAGTAATTTGTCAAAATTTATAAATTCTAATTTAATACCTGGAGCCTTATTTGTCTTTTATGAAATTGGAATAACTAATTTGAAAATTTTGAATTCAAGTGGTATTTATATGGGATTTTTCCAATTTCTCAAGTTTGTTCTCCATTTACTTTTAGTCTCTTAAGTTTTAAATCATAAGTCTTGATTTTTTTTATAGACAAAATGATCCAAATTTTTATTAAATTATAAGGATCAATATTTTAAATAAAATTAAAATTAAAAAATCAAAACCTATTATTTGAAATTTGAGGACCAAAACCAAAATAACAATAAATTTAAAGGATTAAAATTTGTATTAACCCATTTTTTAATTAAAATAATACTATTGAAAAACATTTTTAATCTCTCTGACTAAATATTATTTAGTTTTAAAAATTCAACCAATGAGGTTATCAAAGAAAATGGAATTTGTGTCATGTTTACATTGGATCTACTCAATTGAGCAAATTTACATGTTTACGGAAATTGAAAGGGAAAATCGCAAAAAAATAAAAATAAAAATAAACCCATCTCATATTTCTTATACTCAATTGTACATGCCATACGTGTCATACATACAAATATTACATAAATTGTCATGTTTATATATTGTTAGCATAAAAAGAGCGTAACTGACAACTTGCTCGCATAAACAATTCTTCACTCTCTCTTCTCTATTTCCTTTGCCCTTCTTCATGCATGATTCTTCCACATTCATGTATCCTATTACAGTTGGTTAAGGGAAAATAAGATTTGGTAGAATTTTTGTAGCAAACATACTAATATGCATGCAAGATAAATACAAGTGCATGGCATGCTTACCTTGTCTAACATAAGCTAGCTATTAACATACTCTTATGTTCAATATTTCATACTTTCATGTATGGCCATAAAACAACTAGAAACAAAGCATCATTCATTCACATATGTCTCATGTCATCATCAAATAACATTAAACACATCAACACACAATCATATACATTAAGCATACAATAAAGTCAAGTTTACTACCTTGTATCTCTATATTTTCCTCTTATTTTCTTTTGTTTCCAACCATTAAAGTAGTGGGATCAACTTTTGTAACCTCTCATGACCCTAAATACATTAACACAATATTGTCATTTATTCATTAGAGCCATAACAATAAGCTTTTCAAAGCATAGCTCTCTTGAACATAACTTTAATATTAACTTTTGAGCTTTAATTTCAATCTTTCTAAAATTAATTTCACATGCTATTCCTTTATATTTTTATATGTAGTATCCATTTCTAAGTTCAAATTAGACAGAATCCAACTTCTTCCCCATGAACTCCTCTTAGCCAAAACACTATGGGGTTTAAGACAAAATTTTATTTTCAATTCCAATACTTCCAAACTTATTTTGTCACTAGTATCATGCATAATTTTCCATTCTAAATATATTAAAAGCATCAAAATAATCAAAATCTAGCACTAATTTCATCCCTGGGTTTGGCTAAAATATTCATAAAGTTAAGGAAAAGTTGGATTTATTCCAATTTCACCACAAAACCACTTGATTCTTATTCATTTCTAGCATTTAAATATGATTTTAACATCAACTTCATCTTCTTCTAGCTTCATGAACTTTATTCAACACCTCTTCCTAAGGTTCTCATACTTTCAAACTCCATAGAACTCAAAACCAAGCTTGAAAACACAAGCAACACTAGAATCAAGAGCTAAGATCATATTACATATCTTGATTGTTGCTTGATTCTTGTTCTTCCTTCTTCTTCCACCCCCATGACCCTTCTTTCTTCTTTTCTCTCTTAAAGTTTCAACTTTTCTCTCCCTTTGGAGGGTTGGCCAAAAATCTCCAATGAAGATTTTATGCTTCCCCTTTCTCTCTTAGTGTTTTTTTCGTTTACTCAGGAATCTGAGATAACCTCGTATCTTTTATCAAGTTGTCTTACCTCTATTGAGGTCTCATCACTCACATGAGGCTTAGGTTGCCACTGTACTTTCAAACTAGGGCATGGACTTATGCCCCTCCCAAGCTTGGGCTTACTTATCTCAAATCATTCCTTCTCAAGAGGAGTCTCTTAACCCTAAGTGGTGGCTACCTATCTCTCAA
Source organism: Neltuma alba (assembly GCF_004799145.2). Classification (NCBI taxonomy): domain Eukaryota; kingdom Viridiplantae; phylum Streptophyta; class Magnoliopsida; order Fabales; family Fabaceae; genus Neltuma; species Neltuma alba. The sequence continues at coordinate 30,295 of NW_021632380.1, read as the reverse complement.
AATACTTTCTCATTTTTCAGGATTTCTCTAAATTTTGGGCATACTTTTTATCATTATCCTTTCTAGCCCAAAATTTTTCAAAGTAAAGGTCTAGGAAAAGGTTTAAGCCAAAGTTCAAGTAAAGGTTTGAGTAAAGTTTTAAGCAAGCCCGGTACAGGAAAGAGCCCATGTTTAGGTAAGTACCGGGCTATTAGAATGTGGAATTAAAGTTGAGTTTAAGGTGATTCTTACAGGAAAATATGCATACTAAGGAGTATCAAGAAAGGATGGTAAGTCCTTAATGATTTACAAATCGAAAGAGATGAGAATGTGACAAAAAAAAAAGGTTTAGCAGCTTGCTCATTTTAGGCTATTTTTTTCACTTATAAGCCCAAAATTCAGGATGTTATAATTCTACCCATCTCAAAAGAAAATTTGTCCTCGAAATGGAAGGGTCAATCCTTACTCATATATTGAGAGGTTCATTAAGGAGAATGTCCTCCTTTATACTCAACTTTGGCCTTGAAATTCATTCCTTTCTATCAACTTCAAAATCATTCATCTTTGCATATTTCATTACCTCTAAACTCTTAGCTTTCCCAGGCCACTCTTCTTTTCACTATGCCACTTTAATGCTCTAGGCCACTAGCTCAACTTTATGGCCCTTCTAGCTTGCTTTCTTACTTATGCTAATCTAACATATCTTAGTAATCTTACTTATGCCAATCTAACATATCTTAGTAATCCTCTTAGTCTTCTCATTGTTCTTGCTGTTCTTTATTGATTTTGGATAGTACAAGGAAAGGACTTATAGAATCATTTTCTATTTTACCTTCTAACTTTCTTTAAGACTCTGTTAGCTCAAAAAATATTTTATTTTTACATTACTCTTGGCTAATTTTTCTCTCATTGAAATAAGGTTAACTCTATGTGCTTTTTTTCGACTGCTGTTACTCTTTCTTATGGGAAGACATATTATTTTTATTGGAACAACATCAACTCAACCACTTTCTCTGCCTTCATTGGAGGACATATAGCTTTTATAGACAATGTGTCAACTCTACTATTCTTCGAGGACGCACTAGTACATCATCAACTACACCATTTTAGAGGGACACTCTACTTTCTTCATAATGATGTCAACTCTATTGTAACTATCTCTCTTTCTTTTCTTTAGAGAACAACTCGCTCTTGATAGAGCAGTGTCAACTCTAATTCAAAGGACTAGTTATCAATTTCTAGAGAAGTACTCTATGACTAAAACCTTCCTTTTGCTTTATCTTTGTCATGGCACATTCTTCACATGTCACATCCCTATTAGAGGAAGCCTCTCTACCTAAGTTATTCAATCACTTGGCAGTGGCATTTATCTGCAGGAATCCCATCTCTTGGATTCCTCACTGGCTTGGGAGCTACGATCACACTCCTCATAGATACTTTAGGGAGATGAAGGGATACTATCCAATCCCAAGCATTATTGAACATCTAAGTATCATTGGGAAGATACTCATCTGTTTATATCACTTCCCGATGCAACTGTCATCTATAACATCTTCATTTGTTTCTCTTCATCTTTATTCTCAAGGGATACTTCCTGACTCTTATTCTTTCTAACTTCTCTTATCTCTTGACCATTCATTCATATAGTCATACATGGGTCATTATAACTGACCACATTGTTTAGCATCTATAGATCATTCACACATATCTACTGTGTGCGTGGTATTTTAGCCAGGCATCAAGCTCATCATTAATTTTCTCATCCTAGCTCTAGCTAGAAAGTGTAGTGGACCCACAAACCATTAGTTCCAAGACCAAAACCTGGCTTTAATACCAAAACAGGGTCTAGTAGCTTGGCTATTTTAGGCTATGTTTTTATACTTTTATGCTCAAAATTCGGGGTGTTATAAATTTGCTATTAGCTTGGCCTCCTAAAATGATCCTAGGATATTTGTGGCTCATTGTGTGTTGGAAAATATGTTACTGCAAGTGCCGACAAGGAGAGGCAACTTACACATCTTCCTTTTTTTAACTAGCGCATGTATATCTCTCTCATATGAATGTAATCCTATTGGAGACATAATACTACCTTTGGTCCTAAACATAAAAGTTAATAATACTACCTTTGGTCCTAAACATAAAAGTTAATAATACTACTTTTGGTCCTAAACATAAAAGTTAATTGGAGTCTCAATTTGATCATAAATACATGACTCTAATCCACTTTTTGTTCCTTATTTATTTATTTTTCTTCCAAAGTAATTTTAATAGTGATTGCACATGTTAAAATATTTTCATTTTAATGTGAATGGTTAGCAAAAGTATGTTAGGAATAATATATATTTATTATAAATAACTAATTTAACTAATTTTTAATATTTAAATTAGTTATCTAGCTATTATATTATTAAATACTGGAGTATAAGTATTCCAAATTCGAAACTAAATTATTTTACTTGCGTATTCAATTTTTTTCTGATAGTGAAATGTTAGGCAAGGGTTTGAGTTCAACCCAAGTCAAGGTTACGGTGCTTGATTTGCTCTTTCTAAGTAATGCCAATATTGTGTAGGACAAACCTGCATTATAGCCTAAATCATTAAACACCCTGAATTTAAGATACCTTTCCGAGCACCGCAAGGGGGAATCGAATCTCCTTCCTTATGGATGAAGGGGTGCGGTTCTTACTCAATCCAGGAACGATACGCTCATATTCCAATTTGACTACTTGATTAATCTGAAGTGGGCACGCAGCGGTGAAGGTCCATTAAGGATTTGGAAAAGAAACAAGCCAAACACTCAATAATTTAGGGAGGAACTTGGTTTTAGCCAGCTTGGTTGGCCTCATTTAATTTAAAGAATTGAAAGATGGTTCTAGGTTGTTTGGTGGATTTGAGAATTACAGTTTGGGGAAGATTCACCACTATTGATTTTATTGGAGATCATCCTATGGCTAGACTGTGGAGGATTACCCGTCTATGATTTGTTTTTGGGCTATGTCTTCCCTGATTCCGTCAGGCGCATTATTGGGAGGATTAAGGATGATTAAAGATAGGTTTCTCCCGAAATTGGACAATTTGTTATAAGAATTTTGAGGAACATACAGAATACTTTGAACTTGCGTAGATTTTTTTAAGTACACAAAATTCTATAGATTTCAGTTGTTATGCATTTCATTAATGTTTGGTCACCATACTCCAACAATTTGCCTTCTGCAATTTTTTTCCTTGGTGAGTAGATTTAGCCTTTTTGATTACCAAACAAAAAAATACCACCTCTTGTCCTTAATATAACAATTAATACCTTGTACTCTGTTTTTTACTAAAATATTCCTATTGATCGTAAAAAGTTCTTATCAAGAGATAATTCAAATAATTCAATGCACTTGATTCAAAATAATAATTTAGAAAAATTAATACACATTTGTGACAAATAACTAATTTAAATAATTTTTTAATATGTTTAAATTAGTAATCTAACTTTTATATTAAGTACCGTAGGTAATACATAACAAAGTTGTTATATAAAAAGCTATAACAATAAAAACATTTATTACAATTCAATTGTGTGCAGTCATCTACTGACTACTTATTACCTAAAAGAAAATTGTGGAAAATAGAAAAAGTAAGTTGCATTGCATATATATATGGATTAGCAACATCTGTGTCAATAAAAAATGCATTAGTCATATTGTTACATTATTTATTATATATTTTTATTAATATCAATAGTATATATTTTCTAGGAACTCAATCACTCCTCACTAAGGAGAAAAGGGGGAAATTAAAAACTCAACCACTCAGGCCTATTCATTCAAATAAAGAAACAAAAAAAATTAAACAAATCGATCAACAATAACTAAAAAATAAAACGAGGTATACAAATATAAGCAGCTCTCACGTACCTCTCTCTTAGCTCATCAAATCAAACAACAAAACAACACTTCCCAGACAAACAAGAGAACTTCCCAGAAAGTTATAAATTTTCCAAGAAAAGACAGACCCAGCAGCTGATGATTTCTCAGCTCTCTCATCAGCATCATCGTCATCATCGACCTCACGGGGATGGTCGAAGTTAGCAGGAACAATAGTATCTGGTGTCACATCTTGGTCCCCAGAAATAGGGCTAGCAGGCGAAGGAGAAGAAGAATCCTGAGAAGAAGGAGGAGAAGAATAATAATCTCTGAGACTCTTAGGCAATCCTTGTCCATAACTCACGTTGATCTTGAATTGTTGTCCGTTCTTGCACTGCTCGCCGTCGTAGTCGCTTGAGAAGAAGTACGTCATCCCTTCCTTCACCAGCGGCACCGCCACCGTCACCGGATGCGGCTCCGTCGCTGACGGGTCGGAGGCTGACCACTGGGTGGTGTCGTTGTCTTGTGCATCGTCGTAGTCACATAGTTTGTACGTTGTGAAGTTGTATGTTTGGATAACAGAGTGGTTGTTGTCTGTGTTGAAAACTGCATGCAACAAAATTAACAATAAAATAAGGTTGTTTGTAGCAAAGCATGAATAGAATTTGGTTAAAAAAACAAAGTATATAATGAGCATGGCATGTATTATTTCACGGCTTTCCTAAGTAATTTAGAGTTTTAGTGCTCTCGCAAGGCTCACCACTGTAATATGCAGTTTGGACGATTTGAATTTAAAATAGCTTTTAAATAAAAATTATTTAAAAAAAAAAACTCGCATTTAAGAGATAATTTTTTTATTTTAAATTCTATACATATTAAAATATTAAACTATTAAAACTATAAAAGTAAATATAATCTTTTGATAGAAGAAAGGAATATATAACATAAAGAATGTTTTCACCTAATTAAAGAAAAGAATATTGTGAATTAAAAAAATGTTGTAGCAGTGATCACTTTGAGCATCAGATTCTGAGGTTTTTGTTTTTGCCTCTTCTGTTCTATCGAAGCCACAAAAGAGACGATCATACCAGTTTGCCATTTTTTCTGGGTTATCATTAAATTACAAAAAGGAAATTAAATTACAGAGAAATTGGACCATACAATATTACAATTGATTGTTAAAGCAAGAGAAGCAAACTGATGAGAAGTTTCCGTCAATTTTCTATATATAAACAGAAAAATAGCTCTCTGTTTCACTTGAAGATCCATCTGATCAAACCACTTCGATTCTAACATCCATAACATCAGAAAACACACGCGCACACACAAACACTCAACAGCAAGAACAGAGGAATCATAGAACTTAGCAGTAACATATGTGAGCAATCAATCTAATATACTACTACTAAGTTCAAATAAACGTTCTATACACACACGCGTACCCAGAAAGACACAGACACAATCAGTAAGAAAAGAACATCAGAGTCAGACAACACTCAACAACAAGAACAGAGGAATCATGGAACTGATGATAATAGTAACCTAAATGAGCAGTCAATCTGAGATAGACTAGGTTCAAATCGTTGATCTAAAACACACACACACACACACACACACAAAATCAGTAAGAAAAGAAGTCAGGGTCGGGAAATACAAATGGAAGTATGGGAGTCACTTACTGAGGAAATCCCCTAAGCTGAACTGTTTGCCAGAGACCCATTTCTGGTAATTAACAGAGGGCTTCTCAAGATTGTCGAACCAGCCCAGAGAGTCACCCACTGTGTAATTCTTGTAAGCTTTAGCAGATCTTGAGAAGCAGAGAGCAATGACAACAAGAAGAAGAAGACAAGAGAAAGAGGAGGTTGATCTTCTGTGTCCCATGTTTTTTTCTTGGGATTTGTGAACCGGTAGATTCAGAAGAAGAAGAAGAACAAGAAAAAGAAGCAGAAGAAGCAGAGGAGGTTAGTTTGATAGTTTCTCTGACTTGAAAAGGGAATGAGAAATGTGAGATTGTCATGTTGCCAGCTATGGCATGATCCAGAGAAAGTCCCTGACTTTTCTTGGAATTACTAAAATAGTCTGTTTCTCATGTTAGCTCCTAATTAATTGTGTCATAAAGAATCGTAGTTGTTCCTCGGAAAAGCGGTCAATACATGGAAAATCACAGTTACCAATTCATAACGAATATTAGAGTCTCTTCTGTTAAGTAACTCCCACACGGACAAATGCCAACAAAAACATTAAATTTTATTAACTTTTTTTTCTAATTTAATAACTTTTCAACACCTATTTTTATTTAATATTGTACATTTTTTTAATATAATAATAAATAAGGTGAAAAATTAAATATTTATATGAAAAATTTCTCTCTCTGTATAATGGGACCAAAATTTTTTTCCTCTTTTAATTCTATAAATAGAACTAGAGAGATATTTTTAAGATACTTTTATTAGTCATTATGCTTTGATCGAATTTTATTTTTTATCCATATAGTTTTGCAATTTTTTTGGTTTGAATTTAACAAACGATCTTTATTTTTTTTTTGACGAGTTTTGGTTTTAATCATGATATTTAAATTCAAATCAAATTTTTATGAAACTATAGAGATAAAAACTAAAATTAAACCAAACTATAAGGATGCATAATGATATTACCCCTACTTTTAATATTAAAACCTTATATTTATAGCCAATCAATTACACTCAAAGCAAGGCTTCTTGGTGAGGAAGAACAATTTGGAGGATTGGTTTGGGGGCAAAGGACAAATTCCATGTGAGGGAATATATAAAGAGGAAGGGAAAAGAGATATGCAAGTGGCAAGGACTAAGGACGTCCCAAAAGTTGTGAGACGCCGTTCAGGTCGGTCTCCGTACACAGCAAAACACAGAATCCCAAAACACAAACACGTGGGATGAGGCCGACACTGTTGGTCGGTGAAACTCTTCGATATAGTTCAATGCATCTTTCTTTTTCTGACCCACACGAGGATTATATATGTAACATTTTGATACTTATTATTTGTCACCTATAATAATTTTTCATATAATAAGGAGACCATTAAATAGATAAAAAATTTTATTTTTGTACTTATTAAAGAGAGATGAATATTGAGGAAAAAAATATGAGACTCATTCCTTATCTCTTAACTTTTATTATAAGTAATAAGGATAGAATTCAAAATAAAACCTTAAAAAGGGTACAAACAACAAATAACAAGAATCAAAATTCCTCGCTACAAGTAACAAATAATAAGGACCAGAGTGATATATATATATATATATATATGAAATCAATATATATAATTCAAATCTATTATATATACTAGTAAACTCATAAATCAACCTTTTAGTTGATTAGATCAAAAGTTTTAAACAGGTCGACTCATTTGAACTTTATATTTTTTCCCCCTCTTATTAAGCCTGAAATAATATTATCTTAGATCTAAAAATTAGAAAATTTCATAAATTTGTGCTTTAGTAAACTTTATTTCGTTATACATGCAATATAATTTATACACGCCTGGAATAATATTTATTTAATTATTATATGTATCTCCAACAATTAGATCTCAAATGGGTCCCAATTTGAATTACTGACCCCGAGCCATTAACCTTGACCAGCTGATTTACTGGTCTGATTTTTAGTACATTATGTGTCATTTTCCATCATTATTGATCTCTTATCTTCTTGTCACATCGTTCCACTGTAGTTGCACCATGCATGTTGTAACGCACTGCTCATGTTTTGCCCAAAATACACAAAGGCTCGCTACCCAGAACTGTCCAAAGGTGTCCAACAAAGTCTTGGGTAAGTCTGGAACTCTCTAGAAATGTGTGGAGCTTGTTGGGGAAGCTTGGAAGGTTCCAGAATACTATAGATAGTTGTGGAGACACCTAACCCCTTTGTAAATATCTAGATATTTATGTAGAGTATTCTAGATGCGAGATTGTAACCGTTGGATCAAGTAGATCTTAGCCGTCCATTGAGGAGGTGGAGAACTATAAATACCCCTCCCCCCCATTCATTTGACACACTCAAGAAAGTGAGAGTGTTGTAAGCACTTCAAGAGATCAATACAAAGTTCTTTCTTTGAGTCTCTTGTTCCTTTGTGTTCCTTCGTGAGTAGGCTGACTAGCAACTTGAGGCAAGAGGTTTGCTAGGCCGCACGGTTCGTTGGAATTGCGACCAAGTCCGTGACAGTTGGTATCAGAGCCAAGGTTTGAAGATCGTTGGAACATAGAGGAAGATGGAAGGCGGAAGCGAGACTATCAATATGTCCGAGGGAGTCAAGAAGAAATCTAAATCCCAGAGATCTAGTTCAAGGGAAACCATGGAGGGTTTTGAGACACGGCTAGCCAAGGTGGAGCTTGCAATAGTCGACGGGGAGGAGAAGTTCGAGGAGATGGGGCAAAGCATGGACGAGTTCCGTGAGGAGATGCAAGCCGCCATGAACAAAGTCCTCGCCCAATGTCTCGACAGGATGAAGGCCATGGAAGAGTCTCACAGGATGAGGTTTCTTCGATTCGTGGAGAACTCGCGAGGGTCTCGCGTAAGTTGGAGAGTGCCGAAGAGGAGCTCATCTTGTGCAAGAAGGCTCTTGCACAAGAAAGTCCGTCAACGTCCGAGGTAAGGACTACATCCTCTAAAGTAGATGTTCCACGACCTAAGGCTTTCAAAGGGACAAGAAATGCGAAGGAACTAGATAATTTTCTATGGAGTATGGAGCAATACTTCCGAGCGAACGTCGTTACCGACGATGCACTTAAGGTTAGCATGGCATGTCTCTACCTCGAGGACACCGCTATGGTATGGTGGAGGAGGAGACAAGGGGACATAGAGAAAGGCACTTGCACCATAGACACTTGGGCTGAATTCAAGGGTGAGCTCAAGAAGCAATTTTATCCTAGCAATGTTGAAGAAGAGGCCAGGGGTAGGCTAAGGCGTCTTCAACACAAGGGAAGCATTCGCGAGTATGTGAAGGAATTCACCGAGGTACTGCTTGAGATCCCTGACTATCCTGATAAAGAAGCTTTCTTTGCCTTTATGGATGGATTGCAACAGTGGGCTAAACTTGAGATCCAGAGACGTGGTGCTCAAGACTTGACCACCGCTATCTCCATTGCCGAGTCCCTTATTGAGTTCAAGAAACCCGAGAAGCCAAAGCTGAAAGACAAGGGCGGCAAGGGAAAGAGTGGGGGAGAGCATCACCGAGGCAAGGAGACCACGGACAAGTCGAAGGGTCCCAAGGAGTACAAAGCTGGGGAAAGGCCATCACTTAAATGCTTCTTTTGTGAAGGACCACATAAAGCAAGGGATTGCCCAAAGAAGGCTAAACTTTCAGCATTGATCGAGGAAAGGGAGGAACGGGAACGAGAAGAGGAGAAAGTAGGATCCCTACAACTCCTCAATGCAATTAAGGCAAAGGTGGAGATGCCCAAGTCCGGAAGGAAGGGACGGTTGTTTGTGGAAACCGAGATTGGAGGACACACCGTCAAAGCACTTGTGGACACGGGAGCTTCCAACAACTTCCTTAGAGTGGAAGAGGCTAAAAAGTTGGGCATTCACTACCAAGGAGAACGTGGTTGGCTTAAGGCAGTCAATTCAGGACCGAGGGCTACCTTTGGAGTTGCTCGTGATGTCAAGGTAAGCTTGGGCGATTGGAACGGCCTCGTAGACTTCTCCATTGTCACCATGGATGACTATCCAATTGTCTTGGGTATGGAATTCATGGACAAGGTTAAGGCCGTGCCAATCCCCTTTGCCAACACGATGTGCATCTTGGAAGAAGGTAACACCCGACTAGTACCTCTAGAACGGGAAACCCAACTCCGAGAGAAGCAGATTTCGGCCATGCAACTCTCCAAAGGCATAAAGAAGAAGCAGCCCACATATCTAGTTGCTTTGGAAGAAGAAGCAGTAGCCTCGCCAACTAAAAACCTCCCGAGGTGTATTGAGCATGTCCTAGAAGAATTCAAGGACATGATGCCGCCCGAGTTGCCCAAGAGGTTGCCACCAAAGAGAGAGGTGGACCACAAGATAGAGTTGGTGCCTGGTGCCACACCACCTGCGGCAGTGCCTTACCGTATGGCGCCTCCGGAGCTTGAGGAACTTAGGAGGCAATTGAAGGAGTTGGTGGACATGGGATATATCCGTCCATCAAAAGCACCTTATGGAGCCCCGGTATTGTTCCAGAAGAAGCATGATGGGTCACTTCGGTTATGCATCGACTACCGGGCGCTTAACAAGATCACGGTGAAGAACAAGTACCCAATCCCACTTATTGCCGATCTCTTTGATCAACTTGGCCAAGCTCGTTGGTTTACCAAGTTGGATCTAAGGTCGGGATATTATCAAGTACGGATAGCCGAGGGAGACGAACCAAAGACAACATGTGTCACGAGGTATGGTTCGTATGAATTTCTTGTGATGCCTTTCGGACTCACAAATGCACCAGCAACATTTTGCACCCTCATGAATCGAGTCCTACAACCGTTCTTGGACAAGTTCGTGGTGGTATACTTGGATGACATTGTCATTTATAGCAAGACGTTGGAGGAGCACGTGAAGCATCTTAGGCAAGTCTTCCAAGTCCTCAGGGAGAACGAGTTGTATGTCAAGAAGGAGAAATGTGCCTTTGCTCAACAGGAAGTAACTTTCTTAGGGCACATTGTCGGAGGGGGCAAACTACGGATGGATGAGTCCAAGGTGCGTGCTATACAGGAATGGGAACCGCCAAAGAAGGTACCTGAACTTCGTTCTTTCCTTGGATTGGCCAACTATTATCGAAAATTCATCAAAGGTTACTCTGCGATAGCCGCTCCCCTCACTGATCTTTTAAAGAAAAACCGAGTATGGGATTGGGATGATAAGTGTCAAGCCGCTTTTGAGGAGCTGAAAGCAGCCGTGATCAAGGAACCGGTGTTGGCCTTGCCTGACCACACCAAACCATACGAGGTACAAACGGATGCTTCGGACTTTGCCTTAGGAGGAGTCCTAATGCAAGAAGGTCATCCGGTGGCTTACGAGAGTCGTAAGCTCAATGATGCAGAACGGCGTTACACAGTCCAAGAGAAGGAGATGACGGCCGTGGTGCATTGCCTGAGAACGTGGAGACATTATTTGCTGGGTACCAAGTTCATTGTGAAAACCGATAATGTCGCCACGAGTTACTTCCTTAAGCAGAAGAAGCTTACACCGAAGCAGGTAAGGTGGCAAGCCTTCTTAGCAGAGTTCGACTTTGTGATGGAGTACAAGCCAGGAAAAGGGAACGTCGTGGCCGACGCATTGAGTAGAAAGGCCGAACTTGCCTCCATCACTAGCCCGAGTTTCCCTTTGGTTGATCGAGTCAAGGAGGGACTAAAGCAAGACCCACAAGCCAAAAGTTTGATGGAATTGGCAAGTCAAGGGAAGACACGCCGGTTTTGGCTTGAGGATGGGGTGCTCATAACCAAAGGAAACCGAGTGTACGTGCCAAAATGGCAAGGCTTAAGGAAGGAGATCATTAAGGAGTGCCATGACTCAAGGTGGGCTGGACATCCTGGAGTTCGACGCACGATGGCACTCATTGAGCGAGCATACTTTTGGCCCCAGATGCGAGATGATGTAGAGCTCTACGTGAAGACTTGTCTTGTGTGTCAGCAAGACAAGGTGGAACAGCGCCCCGTTTCTGGCTTACTAGAGCCACTTCCGATTCCCGAGAGACCATGGGAAAGTATTTCCATGGACTTCATCACTTGTTTGCCGAAGACAGAAGGATGCAGCAACATTATGGTGGTGGTGGACCGGTTTAGCAAGTATGGAGTGTTCATACCAGTCCAAACCAAATTCACTGCAGAAGATGCTGCAAAGTTATTCTTCAAGTTCGTGGTGAAGTATTGGGGCATACCAAAGACTATTGTGAGCGATCGGGACACTCGCTTCACAGGAAGATTTTGGATGGAGCTCTTCAAAATTATGGGGTCCGAACTTAACTTTTCCACAAGCTTTCACCCGCAGACCGATGGCCAAACGGAGAGGGTGAACGCTTTACTTGAATTATACTTGAGGCACTACGTAAGTGCCAACCAGAAGGACTGGGTTAAGCTCTTGGACATTGCCCAGTTTTCATACAACTTGCAGAAAAGTGAATCAACTGGGTCAAGTCCGTTCGAGTTAGCCACGGGGCAACAACCGATGACTCCGCACACTTTAGCTGTTGGCTACAAAGGCCCGAGTCCTTCAGCTTTCAAGTTTGCCAAGGGGTGGCATGAAAAATCAGACATGGCGAGGGCGTACTTAGCTAAGGCCGCGAAAAAGATGAAGAAGTGGGCCGACGTTAAGAGGAGGCACTTAGAGTTTGAGGAAGGTGACTTAGTCATGGTGAAGCTCCTTCCTCATCAAAGCCGAAGGTTCGCCAAGGTTCATAAAGGGCTAGTGAGGCGCTATGAAGGACCGTTTCCTATAGAGAAACGCATCGGTAAGCTAGCCTATCGCTTGACTCTACCTTCACACTTGGAGATGCATCCTGTTTTTCACGTAAGCCTACTGAAGCCATACAACGAAGACAAGGATGAACCAAGTAGAGGTGAGTCTAGAAGAGCCCCTACAGCAATTACTACGGTGCCAGAACGGGAAGTTGAGGAAATCCTCGCGCACCGAGTAATACCGAGACGGGGGAGTCATCCGAGCTACATTGAATACTTTGTTAAATGGAAAGGATCTCCCGATAGTGAAGCAAGCTGGGAACACGAGCTGGCTTTATGGGACTATAAGGAGAAGATTGAGGCATACAAGAGGGATGCGCCGAGGACGTCGCCACATTAAGTGGGGGAGAATGTAACGCACCGCTCATGTTTTGCCCAAAATACACAAAGGCTCGCTACCCAGAACTGTCCAAAGGTGTCCAACAAAGTCTTGGGTAAGTCTGGAACTCTCTAGAAATGTGTGGAGCTTGTTGGGGAAGCTTGGAAGGTTCCAGAATACTATAGATAGTTGTGGAGACACCTAACCCCTTTGTAAATATCTAGATATTTTGTAGAGTATTCTAGATGCGAGATTGTAACCGTTGGATCAAGTAGATCTTAGCCGTCCATTGAGGAGGTGGAGAACTATAAATACCCCTCCCCCCCATTCATTTGACACACTCAAGAAAGTGAGAGTGTTGTAAGCACTTCAAGAGATCAATACAAAGTTCTTTCTTTGAGTCTCTTGTTCCTTTGTGTTCCTTCGTGAGTAGGCTGACTAGCAACTTGAGGCAAGAGGTTTGCTAGGCCGCACGGTTCGTTGGAATTGCGACCAAGTCCGTGACAATGTGCAGCTGTCTTCCTGTAGCTTGCATCGATCTAATGTATAACGATGAAAACTAGGTGGATGGGTGCACACTGGGCCCCAAACAAAAAACGTATGGAGAGGGACGTAAAATCAAAGTCCGAAGATTCATAATATCTAACTTCTTATAAGTTACTAATAGGATTGAATCTAGTAAAAAAAAAAAAATTTATAATGTAACGAATAAGGATTCAAATTCCTAGTTAAAAAAGTATCAATATTTAGTGCTTAGTTATAGTGTTTCAGATTGTTTTTAATAGGAGAATATTTATATCTCATAAATAAGAATATTTTAAAAAAATTTAATTTTTTTTATATTTATTATTTTTAATTAATTTTAACTAATTTTTTTTATTTATGTAATTTGTTCAAATGTTTTTTTAAATAAATAGGGGCGGTGGGAGTAAAATGTTCGTTGTGGTGGGTGCATGTAATGGTCCACACAAAGTAGAGTCGCACTCAATAATTTACACAACCCAACAAATAAATGTATAGCTTCCATTAACTGGCTCCATTTAGATATTAGCTGTTCTTCAAAGTTTATGACTTTCAGACACTTATTGATATATATTCCAAAAAAAGGAAATGTATATAAACACATATAAATTTCACATCCTCCTCCCCACCACACATAACATTGTCATACAGATAATCCAAATTCAAAGTTCCATTTGGATTTTTTAATCATGGGTACATATTTTAATTTGATTTTTAATTTGCATATTTATAGATTAAATTTTTTTCCCAACTTAATGTTCTCAAAAAATTATCTTCTCAATTCAATTCCTCACACACATAGATGTGTGTTTTTTTCTAAATGTTATTCTTAGACTTCCCGGATGGGCTTTGTGCTAGCTATAAACCCTACTTTTCCTCTCACTATTCCTTTCTCAGCCGCTGCTTTAAATATATATATATATATATATATATATATATATATTCCTCTTCCCTCTCCACATTTTCTTCTTTTTCTTTGGGAGGCGATTAGCTTGAGAGAGAGACTGAGGGGAGGCTCTCAGTTGAAATTTTCCTTCTCATTCATATATCTGCACCAAAAAAAAAAAAAAAATTCCTATTCTCTCGATTAGAACTCCTTTTTCGGTTCTCTTCGAACAGCATGTGGATCAACTCTCTTTGGAAAGTCCTTATTTCCTACGCAGCGATTTCTTCATCGATGAAATCTCGTGTACGTTTTGCTCAATCCATTGTTCGTTTGGGCATGGCCTCTAAAAGATTTCACTCACTGTGTTCTTACGCTTCTGTTCTGGAGTTTTAAAGATGTCCCAGACAACTTCGTCGGTTTCATCAAATACCTCGACAAGTTCTTCGAGTCTCGTAGGTAGAAGTCGAACATCAAGCATGAGTTCCGAAGGCCTAAAATAAGCTTATCAGAGAAAACGAATTTCCCAACATTATTGGATTTTGTGACCGTTCGTCTTCTGGGTTGGTTTCATAAAGCCTTGTCTTTGAATGTCCGAGAGCTGATCTCGAAGTTCCGTGGGGAAATAACAAGCTATGATTGTTACGATGAAATTAAGGTTTATCTTCTTATATCAACCTTAATTTCTCAGAATTGAAGCCACTACAATCAATCAACCATTACAGAACTTTTTATTTGTAATCAGAAGCCAGTGGCTTTGTGAATATAATACTGATATGAATTGATGAATTTGGTTTGTCTATGTTTGAGATATTAAAGTATCATTATTTATTGGATTAAGGTCCGATTTTACTCCTAAAATTTTCACATAGAAACTGTGAATATTCGAAGGTTTTGTTAGGATAAATATCACCTAGAAAATGTAAAAAAAGAAGCAAATTTGTTCTGGCTATTAAAAAATTAACGTTGAACATTAACATTTTGTGATGGCTAAGGGTAACATTGCTCCTTTTTTCACACTTCCAAAATGATATTGATTCAAAACAAACTTTTGGATATCCTCACCTTATTAATAGTGTTTGTTACCAATTTTTTTGTTGATTAGTAAAGATTGTTATTGTCTCTTATTCTTCTTAACAATGTGAAGTTGTATACTTGGTTTGTTTGTATTAATTCCTTTTTAATGTTAGTTTTCGGTAAATGAAATTTGTCATGTTACCCGTCCAACGCATAGGTGGGAAAACTGCCTAATTGGTCCAATTTTTATAATTTACTCTCATTAATTTTTACATTGGTCCTTGTAATTTAAAAACTTATAACTAATTCCTAGATGTTTACAAAGATTGAGATCTATGCCAGTCATATATTATGGCTTCTTATAAGTGGTAAAAACTAGATATAATATGTCTCATTTGCTACAGTTTTGACTTATTTTTTTAATTTATAATATAATTAGATGTAGGTTTCCTGTATTAGGTAGAGTCAGAGGAGGTCTGAATAAAATAAATAATTTGAAATTTGCAATCTGAGATAAACTGATATTATCTAAACAATTTCTGTTGGCCAAAAAATTCAAATGATTTGGAATAAAAATGTTTGCAAAGTATCTTTAAAATAAAAAAATAGTAAAAAGAATAAATATTTGATACATTATCTTACGAGATTTTCTTGGTGAATTTCATCTCACTAACCTAGAATTAAATTGGTTTTTTTGTCCAAAATTAATTAATATAACCTGGTCAAATCATTTTTTTCCCTCAAAAAGGTCTTTTAGTTTTGATCCCCGAAATCAAAATATGTTTAAAATCGCAAAATTTAGATGAAAATAATCAACGGATATCTACCTATCGGAAACGTGAAAATATATCGTTTTGAAGCAGATAATTATTTAGTTTGAATTCATAAAGCAAGGAATATCAATATGTATCTAACTTTTTATTTACACAAATACCCATCATGATAAGTACTCATACCCATGTAAACACATGATGAAATGAAACTAATTGTCTACATGAACAGTTAATTTTTATTTTTGTCTTTCTTCGAATTCCAATTGAAATTTCCTTCTTTTCCTTTTCCAAATATATTGATTAGTTAGAGATAGTTTAGTATTTTCAAATTTATATTTTTTTATTTAATCTTTTAAATAATTACAATTTTTAAGATATGCACTTCACAGTATATAAATATTACTTTAGTTTCTCCAGGACATTCTCTTTACTTATTAATTAATCTATCCTAAAAAAACGTATAAATAGTACTATTTTTTAAAAAATAAATTATCCGCTTAATTATTTAAATAACTTGAGATTGGAAATCTATCTTGCAATCATCCAGATAAAATTTCAAATTCATTTAAAAAAGAAGTCTAGATAATATTATTTCATTAACAAATCAAATTATCAGCTTAATTAAACGGCTTATATAAACTCTCTAATCATTCATCGTTCAATTTGAACTCCTTTTTCAATTCCCTTCCAAAAGCAAACATGGATCAACCCTCCTCGGAAAGTCCTTTTGATTTATTACATGACGATCTCTTCATTGATGAAATCCTTTCTCGTGTAGATTCTGCGCAATCCATTCTTCGTTTAAGCATGGCCTCTAAAAGACTTCATTCACTGTGTTCTTACCCTTCTGTTCTAGATTTCGAAGAGGTCCCAGACAACGTCGGATTCATCAAACACCTCGACAAGTTCTTCGAGTTTCGTATGAATAATAAGTCGAACATCAAACATGAGTTTCGAAGGCTTCAGATATGCTTACCAGAGAAAATGAATAATCTTCCAATATTGGATTTTGTGACCCTTCATCTGCTGGGTTGGTTTCACAAAGCCTTGTCTTTGAATGTTCAAGAGCTGATCTTGGAGTTCGCTGGGGAACCATTAAGCTCTGATTGTTACCATGAAAGGCCTGAACTGAGTCTGCAATATTCTATCCCTTTGGAGCATCTTAGGGTTTTAAGACTTGAAGATATCCCCATCGCTTTAAACGACAGTTTTGAAGATTGGATTTCGACAACCTGTGTGAATTTAGAAGAACTGAACCTTTCTGATGTTTTAGTTCTTCCAACTAAACTCAGAGTCACAAGCTCATCTCTTAGGGTTTTTGTCATTGAAGGTGACTTTAAGGAACTTCATGTCGTTTCTGCACCAAAACTTGTTGACTTACGGGTGACATGGAATCTTATTAATCTTAACAGAGTCGAATCACATCCGTTCATTAAGATTTCAGATACTCCAAATCTTCAAAGTTTTGTGTTGGAGAACTTGGACACATCATATGATTCTTTGAGATATGGTTCTTCTGGAGATATCCAGTTTCCTTCTCTTAAATGTGCGTTTGTGTTACTTCCTGCTGAACCACCTCTTATTTCTCAGTCTTCCTTGGAAAGGCTCCTTCTTGATATTAGCCAGACGAGAATATTACATCTATCTGATGCCATTCTTCACCAGGTACATACTTAAATTTATGCACACATGTACTCAAATATGAATTTTTTAATTTATAATTTACAAATGACAAATTTTTTTTAATAAAAGACAATGGTTAGAATATTATCTTTATTTTAGATTGGGTTAATACAAACTTTGATCCGTCAAATATGTCTTCATTTTAGTTTTGGTCCCTTAAGTTTTAAATCATAAGCTTTGATCCCTTAAATTTCTTTTCATTTAAAACATGGATCCCTATATCCCTTAAATTTCTTTTGATTTAAAATATGGGTCCCTTTAATCCAATAAAAACTTGGATCATTTTGCCTCTAGATGGACTAAAACTTGTGGTTTGAAACTTAAGGGACCAAACTCAAAATGAGGGCAAACTGGAGGGACCAAAGATTATATTAACCCTATTAGATTTTATAATATTAAAATAAAAGTTTAATAAAATTAAAATTGCACAGTCCACATATTTTGTATTCATCGTTTGGCCATGGCCCATGAGCATGAGAACTCAATACACAGGCGCATCGGGGAGGGGGTGTTAAATTATCTAAATAAAAGAAAAATATACATAAGGATTAATTATGTGCAAATTTAAAAAAATAAAATAGATAAATAGTTTAAATTTAAAATAAGTATTTCAATAAAATGTTAAAAAATAAATTTTCTATAATTTTTTTGAAGTATTTCATTGTGAAGAAATAATATAATGCATCATACTATGTATATCATGTTATTTGTGTAGTGTGTATTATATGCATGTGATATGAGTACATTTACTTTCTCATATAGCTATGCAAACTATATATATGGAGTAATAATTATATAAATTTGATGAATTTTAATAATATTTGTTTTTGCAGATTTCACAGGGAAGAGGAATAATACATTATGCAAGTCTATTTCGTAAGTTACACAAATTCCACGTACGTATTGAAGGAGATAAGTGGTGGGAGAAAGCCGATACGATTATGTCTTTCGTGAAAAATGTTCCTTCTTTGAAGATCTTCAAATTAACTATTGCAAGCGATGATTACGATCTTCAAATTCCCCAGGAATGGCTTCAAAATGCTTTGTATTTGAATGTTCTGGAGCTGGATTTACAGTGCAAGGACTATGAAAATATGGATAATTACCATAATCACCTTAATGTACCCGAACTGAAGCTCCATTATCATAGCTCTCTGGAGCATCTTAGGGTTTTAACGCTTAAGGATATCCCTATCGCTTTGAACCATAGTTTTGAAAAGTGGGTTTCGACTTGCTGCGTTAATTTGCAAGAACTGAATCTTTCTGGTGTTTTGGTGCTTCCAACTAATCTCAGAATCACAAGCTCGTCTCTTAGGGTTTTCACCATTGATGCTCACTTCACGAACCTTCATGTTTCTGCACCCGAACTTGTTTCCTTACATGTGACATGGAATCTTGTTTGTCATGGGACCGATGAAACAAGCCTGTCTCTTAAGGTTTCAGATTCTCCAAATCTTGAAGATTTCTTGTTGTCGAGTTGGAACAGGAAACTTCCTTTGGAATATTATAATTGTTGTGGCGACAAGAACAATTTTCCTTCTCTTCAATCTGCGACTGTGCTAATTCCTGATATTGCCAATACTATCTCTCTTGATTCCTTCAAAAGGCTCCTTCTTGATGTCAGTCGAACCAGAAAACTATATGTATCTGACGCCATTCTTCACAAGGTACGTAAATTTAGATATCATACAGACTCATTAAATGGAATGATTTAGATTAAATCAATTTTATTTTATTTTTATGTTTATTTATAATTTTTATTTCAATAGATGTAGAATTTCAAATAAAATTAATTAATTAACTGTCAGCTTGGAAAAAGAAATGAATTCATTATTAAAACCTTAAATTTGGACTATATTTCAATAAAAAAAAAACTAAGAATATAATTTTATGACACGCTATATGTGCATATGGGATGTCTACGTCTTTTTTTTCCTACAACATGATTATTAATACAATAGTTATACACATATTTTGCTGATTATATATTATTGTCATTTTTTCTCTTGCAGATTTCATGTAGTGGAATAATAGATTCATTAAATTCAATTCACACGTTAGAGGAATTGCGGGTGCGTGTTGAAGTAAACAAAAGATCCGGGTGTTGGGAGAATGCTCATCAAACAATGATGTCTTTTGTGAAAAAGGTTCCTTCGTTGAAGACCTTCGAATTAACCATAAAGAATCAAAACCGTGATCCTCTTGTTTCTAAAACGGTAAGTTTACCGTTACATTTTGTTTTAAAAATTAATATAAGCTAGAGGTTAAATTTTTTTTTTCCGTCTAAACAAAACTGCCCCCAATTATATATTGTCTCCGATTCCCAATATAAGAGTTTGTTAGAAATTGAATTTTATTTTAAATATAATATTTTAATCTATTTTATCTGATATACTGTCATTTTTTTCCCCAAACTTATAAGCTATTGTGTAATCTAACTAGAAACTTCTCCTCTTTCACGTGGTGATATATTTGGTCACATTTGAAATTTCATTAAACTGCATTATTTTAGGCATTAATGTTAGGATATTAATATTCTAATTAATAGATACTATTACTTATTTAATTTTCAGTCATTCTCTCTCTTGTAATAATTGACCACTTTAATGGTTTTGAAAATATTCTTAACCCAATATTACGCATTTCTAAGGGACCAGGGTATTACAAAATTTTAAGCATAAAGTTGATGATGATTGATGATTGATTGATGTTGCATAGGATTATTTTGTAAAGGTTATGTTATATTTGTTATATTTAACTAATTAACCTCATTTTCTTAATATATTCAAATTAATTAAGTAGCACTAATATTAAGCATTGGAAAGAGTATTTTTTTGTCTAAAGTTTTTATTCTTAAGTTTCCATAAAACTACCCATGACATCTGTTTTGTATCTACACATAACCAGAGATATCTAGGGGAGATATTTGCATTATTTCCGCAACACTTGAAGCCTATAAGATTCATTCTCTGTTTTTAAATTAATAATAACGTGGCTTATGCAGAAATTTTAAGAATAAAAGATAAGTGTCTTATTTTTTTTTATTTTTGGTGATGAAGTGTCTGTAATTTTAACAATACTCAATAATGTATGAACTGACATGATTTGATTGATATTTTGTATATTGCAGTTCAGGGAGTCATTGATTGACAATATTTTCAAGCTTGGATTTTCAAGATCAGCTATATATTTAGATGATAACAAAGTGAAGGTGGTTGTTGGTCCTGGAGATGATGAGACTTTGCTCCTTGAACATATTATCAAGAATGCCCCACGAGACTTCAATTTCATCTTCTTATATCAACGCTAATTCATCAATCATTACATTTTTTTTTTTGTAGGAAACTGATAATTTATAAATAGTGATAAGATTTTATGAGTATAGTTTGCCTAAGTCAAATTTGAGCATTGTATTTGTATTAGTTATTGGTTTTTTTAAGGTTAGTGTCCAATTTGTCCCTGCAAATTCTTGCTCAGAAACTGTGAACATCCGAAAGTTTTAAGACCAATATTATCTAGAAAGTGTTAAAAACGGAAGAATATCGCCCTGCTAATGTGTGGCATTCAATGATCCAACTCCATCACACCTCAGCTTCTTTATTCCTTCCCCTTCTCTTTCATTATTCCTTTATTGTTCTGCTCCAACTCATCACCACAATCCTCAGCCTTTTTTATTTTTGTCATTTATAGTCATAATGATAATATGACTACATGTGAATCTACACATTGTGTAGACACTATATCATTTATGACTCATGTTTTGGCTTCCTATGGCTTACATAGTTTGCCGCGGATTATTTATGATCAAAGTTGTGTAGAAAACCTGTGATAAATTACAAAAGGTAAATGCAACTTTGGAGGGTTTCGACAGTAACTGATGAGGAATCAATCAAAATACAGTAAATTAGCATCTCAAGCACTGAATATAGATTCCATAAATTTTACAATGCAAGCCCTACAAATTTGTCAGCTACCACTCACAAAGGCAAACCCAAAAAAAATGCCTTGGTGTTTGGTGAAGGAGAATAATGACACAGAGATTCTGTCCAACTCCAAGAAGCCAGGCATGAATGTTCCATCATAAGAAGCCATGTTTTGCTGATGCACACTTATAATACAAGCTAGGAAAACTTGAGTAATTACAGAAGAGGAGAAAAAATTTTCTGAAGTTCATCACGACCAAGATGGCAATCTATCGTCTGCTGCTCTAGATCTATCGTTTGGCCCAGCAAGAGTAATCTGCCATTATTAATCCATTTATAGTTCAGCAATGCAGACCAAGAAAATAGGAATAGAGAAGAAAAGAACTTTGTACATGTACAACATATTGAATACAAGTTTAAATAAATATAGTGGAAATCCAAGCTCAAGCATTCTTCAGGACAAATTGGTAGCCACACAGTTTTCTGTGAGTGTACTAATTAAACTTTCGAGTTCAGCTTATATACACCATGCACAAACTGGGCTAAATTTGATGTTTCAACAAGTCAGACAAGAATAGTTCACAAACAACTTATATTTGATTAAAAAATTCCAGTGATAAATGTTTAAATTTTGACAAATCTCAGTTTGAACATAAAAACTTGCTTTGGAGTTCAGAAGGACATACATTGCAGTCAAATGCAAACCTCCTGGCAAGCATAAGAGCCGCATTCCTGTCACGCTCTGTTTCAAATGCTAATATGAAAGAAAGCCCTTCTTTTGCTTGCCAAAATACCGCCTGGGCTGCAGCATTCCCGCCTCCTCTAACTCCACATAGCTAAACCAAAAGGGAAATATCAAGTCAGCTTCCCTCACAGGCTTTAACTAAGGACAAAGAGATCTCATACCACCGGAAAGAGAGATTTGTTCAACAAGGTTAAAACAATGTTTACTGCACCAACTATTCAAGTCCTGTATCCATGTGTTATTTTGTAAATTTTCCCAAAAAAAAAAAATGATGGCACATAAAATTCTTGCTCCCCTACATTTTAGTTGTCGCACAGAAATAGACTCGTCAATATTAGAGACAGCATTTACAACTTGAAATACCTGCATGGAACTTGAATAGTATTCTTTGGCAATAGTTGCCTTTCCTCTACAAAGCTTCATCCTCATTTTCCCAACATGAAGGACGTGGATAGATTCACTTGAAGGATGTGAATCATTCATATGAGTTACAACCACCTGCAAAGTAGCAAGACAATTATACTTACAATCATGGAATCTTATTCATTTTATTTTCATACTAAAATGACGAGAAAGTATATTTAGAAGCAACACTTTACTACAACTAAAACACAGTCATTCTAAATTATAATTATCAGACTTGGGCAACAAGAATGGTTCTTACATCCACGCCATGGTATGGGAGGCTCTATTTCAGTACTGTATCAAAACTATTCAATTAAAACTTATTATCAAGGAGGGTCCTCCAAGGATAATGTTCATAATCCCAATAGTTCCTGTCATGTCGAAGTCTATTTGACTTAGGAGTTGACAAAGTACAAGCTTACAGCTTATCAACATCCAATGAACGCTCCATACAACATTGGAAATTATTGTGATCACATTCTCGCCCGAAAGGATGTGGGATTGTTTAATCCTGCACAATCCTTGAAGGCCGCAACATTTTTATAAAATCTTCTCAAAACATAGCTTTTAGAGACAGAACTGTGTTCTGGCTTCCCAAAACTGTGCATATAGGTTGAGTCTCAACCACCACCAAAAAGGAAAAAGATCCGTTCATCTCCCAATAACATTTTCTTTCTGCACTTCAACTTGTCATTAGACTTGCACTGCCTTCGTTTGCCTGTGCTAGTCTCTTGTTCTGCACTGCTGCTTTCATTCGCTTCTCTTCCATCAAAAGCTTGCAACAATCTCCGTTTTCATTTCTCTATGTGATCTCTAGTCCACTTTATCAGGTTTTAATTTTGCTTGTAGCTGTGTCTTTAAATCAGTTAGTGACAGATTTATTGGCGTTTTTATTGCTGATTTTACCTGTTTAGCAACATTTGCAACTAAAGACTTGTTTTATTGAAGGGGAATATTGACAGGTTTATGCTTACCTAAGAATTTTATGTTACCTTCTACGTCTTAAGTGGTAGAAACTGTGATTTATAACAATATTATATTTATTAAAATTGATGTGTAATCATACATTTATAACCTATAGAGCTGTTAAACAACAGCTTCTCTAAAGTCAGGGGCTTTGAAAAAATGCCATCAATTTAGGATCCAACAGTGGTTTTAGAACACTAACACAGTAAGACTACCAAATGAAGAAAAAAGTAGTTAATAATGAGCTTATAAATTATGCTTCATGCTTGCATACATATAGATTATTACAGAAGAGACAAGAAACTAAGTGTAATGATGACATACATTGAATTCAGTATCATGTTTACGCACAAGTGCCTCAACATAGGTCCCCAAACCAGCAGCTGCATAAGAATACTATATCAAACTCCACTGAAATGGAAACACACCTACGATCTATTTCTATGTTATCAGTTTTGTATAGAACAAAAGATATCAATATTTGAAATCACACCTGTTGATGATGATTAAATTCATTAAGCATGAAACGTAAAAGATTGGAAACAAACCTGGATCAATTGGACCAGTGGTTGACAATGTGATGTTCTGGCTTCCTGAAACAATATCAACTTGTAATACATGTCCAACGTCAAAAGGTTCAGGGGCATAGACTGATTTGGTAGCTCCTGTAAAAGAAAAAGTTGTATCACCTAACATATAAGTGAAAAATTACAAAAGGAATAAACAAATTGTGACAGATTGTATAATAACTCATGCTGCAAAATTACACATCTAGCAAAGGGAGTCACTCAGGTCTCAGGGCATTAGTGCAGTGCAGCACAGAGGTTGTTCATAAATAAGAGAGTTGTATGGCCATTCATATCAGGACTTTATTGGCATAGGGAAGTTATAGAGTAGCACATGAGCCTTTCAAGTGTGTGCGCATCGTTGTCTTTGTTAGATGTCAGAGTCTGTTATGGTACAGGAGGAAAGTTGGGAGGTGACCAACATTCATTATGTTCGGGCTAGTATAGGCATGAAGTAGAGGATGGAGAAAGGTGTAAAGAATTTTATTCTAGTTTTGCGTCCGAGTGTTTTCTATTCCTGGTGAAGTCTTCTTAACAGCATGCTCAAATTCTCATTTGGGATATGACCAATGGTTACCAACCACGCCATACCAGAAGTAGAGGGACGCTTCAAGCAAAAGCCAATTGCCTTACATGCTTAACATAAAGAAAAAATTAACAGGAAAAAATATCCAATTTTCTAAAGTAGAATATATGAAATTATGGCAGATATACCTGAAATAAGTTCCCTTTTAGCACATTCGGACAATATGCGGTACCACTGAATTGAACATTTTGAAAGACCAGGGGCATTCTCGGAGTAGGGTTGAATTTCTAAATATGAACCTAATACTTCAGTCCCTTCTAGTTCATACAAATGGGCAACATTTTCTCCACCCCTCTTTATCCTTCCTAGCTGGACAGTACAATGGAGGATAAGTCAGTGGGGCAAAAAATAAAGGAAGGAAGAAAAACTACAACATGAGAGTAATGAAGCCAAAATAATAATTTTCATCGTTGAATACACCACACCGCATAACACATTGTGTAGAGGTCTTCCGGCGATCACAAATAGTCTTCAAGAAAGAATGGAAAACTTGCAAGTTAACATCATACTATTTGTTTCCCAGTATGATTTTAAAAAAATCACACATAACTAAAACAATTAAATGAAAAAGGAAACAGCCAGATCAAGGTGATTATGGCAAAATAAACAATGCAGGCAATATAACACCTAATGCAATAGTCAAAACGCACAAAATGTATTATCACACACAGAAAATGAATCGAAATTTTCTACAAAACTATAAATCCCACAATGTATTAAATCATAGTTTATCAACAACCCAATAAAACAAAATAAATATTATCCCACCATTACACATGATTGAAACATAACTATGCCCAGAGAGGAAAGATTATGATTAAATACAACATACTGCTTCAGAAACTAAGCCTCCAGCCCTCAACAATTACATAAATCCCATAAAAAATTCATATAAGAATCTCTTCAACATGGACATAAGATTGCAAGGGTACCTCTTTTTGGAGTCGCACATAATGTCTAGACTTCTCTGAAAGTTGAGCCCTCAATGCTAGAAGCTCATGCTCCATATCCATAACCTAAAAGTTAATAGTCAGTGCATTCATTTATTTAATACAACATGATAAAAATCAAGTTAATAATACTATATATGAAGGGCAAGAAAATAAGGGTGAGGAGAGAATCCGACTTCATACAAAGAGGAACCATATTAATTGTGTATAAAATAAAGGAACAATATTGATTATGTACATGACAGAAGTCCTAATTCTGGAACAATGACGGTCCATTTCAACTGTGATGATACATTAGGATTTCTTAAATCTATCTTCTCTACTAAAATAAAGTAAAATTATCTGGAAGAATTGTACTCCAACTCAATGTAGGAGCCATAGATTATGTACAGTCTTCTTCATGAACAAAGAGACAACCAAGGGAGTACATATGCCACTAAGAGAATTTAAAATATTAAAAAAAAAAAAAACAAGGAGTAAAACCTAAAAAGAAGAGATTATGATTCAAATATTCAAATAATAACAATAATCTTCATGATAAATGGATTGAAGGAACAACTGTTTAATACCTTGCTTGGCTGATGCAGCATTTTGATTCTTCGAGCCTCTTGAACCTCCTTCATCAATTGTTCCAGGTCCTAAAGTTCCAACAGAAATAAATTATAATGGAATGAAAATAACATAAGTGATCCACATTTTCTGGATCTAATTAAGTCTTCTACAGGACACCATTACTTTGATGAATACTGGATCTTTTTCCTCATAAAAATAAAGAAAAAAGGAAATTATAGACCATTACAAAGAGGGATAAAAGAGATTTATCCTATTGATATATTTTTTTTTAACTCTTGGGTTTTTTTTTTTTTTTGGTACCTTTATCACAGAGGAAAAGGAGAAAATTTCCCTTAAAGTGTTTACATGACAAATCAAGCTCATTGCATTTGAAATAGCTTGAAAATGCCTGTCCAGAATAAAAACCCTGCTACAATAACATTAAACAAGAATTCCAAAGGTAAACCCCACAATTAATTGGAATCATGAATTATCTTCCAACCTAAAAACAATAGCTCCTAGATTTTAGTCATAAGCAACCCTAGAGTAGCTCCCAATATTTCACTTCTTGATTAATGGATCCAATGCACCTCCAAAGAAACTAAACAAATCTCATCTAATTCAACATAGCATCAATTAAGATGTGGCATCCAGCAAATGGAAAAGAGAAGCCTGGCATTCCTATTTGCCTATCATGAGAGTAGATATTAACATAGTATGTTCGACCTACACAGTGCTTCCATCGAAGCAATAAAGAGAAAGCAACAACATATAAAAAGCTACATCTAAGAAAGCAGAGAAAGAAGCAACACTAGAATAAGAGATGGGGCATAAAAAAGAAAAGAATTCGGAATGAATCAAATCTCCACAAGTAGAATTCGAACCTATGACCAGTTAGTTAACAGCCAACTGCTCTCCAAGAAGAGAGTGTTATATGGTAAACATTGAAATCTCCTTACTCTAAAAATTCAAGCACCATAAATAACAAGAACATGGACTAACCTGCTTCCCTGTGACTTGAGATATTCTCTCATGTTCTTGCAGAGCCTCTTCCACCCTCTGAACTGCTGCCCTGGCATTCTCTATTTCAGCACGAGCAAAAGCCCTTTCCTCATCTACAAGTTTCTTGGCCTCTTCAGAAGCCTGTAAATGAATTTAGACTCTTAGCAATGGAGAAGGAGTAGTTAATGAAAGCAAGTATAGGAGATACAAACTGAAAAGTAATCGTAATTATTTTTTTTTAAAAAAAAAAAAACATATTTCTATTAGTCTAATCTAAATATATAGTAAAATGTAAAGTTCCAACAACTTATATTCCAAGGAACGTAAATTAATAGGCTTCAGCAAGTCTAAGGAGTGTTACATTTCATGGTATTAAATTTATATTGAGACAGATATATGACCTAAAAAGCGGTGAGGACGTCCATTCTGTTCACCGCACTAATATGATTCACAGGCAATGAGAAATATAATCAACAAAAGCCTCTGTATACCAATAGTTCAGGTCACTTTCTATTCATTTCCATAATGACAAATACAAAATGCTGACGAAAGATTGGAGTCTTCCATCACTTTCTACACATCACCTGCTTAAGAAAACTTGCCAGTTTCTTCACCTCTGACTTCTCTTGAATTAATTCCCCTTCCCTTTGAGTCAACTGAACTGCCAGAGCTTCAACCTAATAAAGGCACATAAGAAGTTAAAAGCAGGCATGCTTAGAGAATGGATGAAACACACACGCACTCACAAAAGAGGGGGGCGGGGGTGAGGTATCCATATCTAACCATGGCGATGGCTTCCACTATATCATCCCTGTTTCTACCTGCCACATGTCCTTTTAAGGATTCAAGGGCATCTCTAAGCTTCTTCAAAAGAACATGTTTTTCCAACGATGCTGCTTCTCTAAGTCTAGCCTGAATTTTCAAGTATATCAGCCACAATAAAGGCTATTTTTGGAGATTATAATTAGTTATTATTCAAGAAGTAAAAACATAAAAAAATAAAATGAGGCAAAATGTCTCACATGGGAAGAGACCTACCAAATGTTCAGTATGTTAGCCTCATATGGAAGAATTATAGAAACATCAAAATTATTTCAACCGCTAGAAAGGAAAATAACCTCTTCAGACAACTTAGCTGCAGCAGCCAAACCCTTCTCAAATTTATTGGCGAGATCGCGAACAGATAGACGCTTCTGCTGCTCCAAAAGCTGGGCAGTCTCACGCGCAACGACCTCCTTCATGGATATCATTTTCGGGTCATCCTTCGTCTCAATGATCTGATTGTTAGCTCCAATTCTGTAACTAGGAAACCGACAAGTGGCAAACACCACATCAGCTGAAACTGTAGGCAAAGCCCCCTTTTGCATTGTATCACCAAAGTCACGTGTAATTCTCGTCATCGTTTCAGGCTATTTACTCTGCAGTCGCAAAGATTGAACATGTCACAAATCCGTAAAGCAGGCTAAACGATTTTGCAATCATACATTGTGAGAAATACTTAAACTGAACAATGTATTGAGCAAAACGTACCGCACCAAAATCATAGACCAGTAGATCACTACATTACACCCAATGAGCTGATTGAAGTCAAAGAAAATAACGAGAGCGGAGTTGAGACAATGAAACTAAACCCTAATTCGTCGTGCATTTACTTCTTATCTACTTTGTAGGTTTGAGTAGAGACATTCAAGATAAAGCTATCAAAAAAGACAAAAAGGCAAGCTTGAACTTACAGAGAATTTAATGGGTACTTAGGATTGAGATTCTCGGATCAGATGCAAAGGCGAGCCTCCAGATGGGTTATTCAAAAACAGGGCTGTGATCCGAAAATAATGCCTTTAGATTGAGGAAGATGGGTTCTTTTGGAAAAGAAAAGAGAACAAGACTTTGTTTTGCTATCTGTTTGGTGCTGACTGGCTACTGTGGCGTCACGCTCATGCTTGAAACTTGAAACTCTTGAGCGGGTCCTCAGCAAACGTTCGGTGTTGACTATATGTGCAGTTTAAGATCATTTTTTTAAATCTTCTTTAGCGATTAGCGATTTAAAAATCAAATTAGAGTCATCCTGTACCTCACAAAATTCGAAATGAACGGGTCCCCCTGTTGACCAAGTTTTTTTTTGAAAAAAAGGTCTCGGAATTTCTCACATGACGAGCACTTCATAAATTTTTAATCTTGTATTTATCATTATGGTAAGATCTGACCAGTTTAAATTAGACTTAGATAGTGTAAATTGGAAATATTTAATGAGAAATTCCAATAAAATGCCACTTAAATTTTAAAATATAAAAAATGTGATACTAATATGTGAAATGACATTGGTGATAGATTATCAAACTGACGTTTCAATAATTGGGATAAAAGACAAAACTATATCTTATGATTTTCTTTTTCTTTTTTTTTCCCTCCTTAGATGCTAATCTAAGCACCTGATTAGAGGATGGCCACCGAAGCTCTAATGCCAACGGCCCCTCTAGCGGCTAGTTATCCGAGCTCTAATGACTCCTCTTTTAAAAATATTAACTATTCTTGTTAAAATATTAACTATTTTTTTGCTTCTAGAGTTTTGATAACTACTCGTATCTAGGGGTTTAAATTTAGAAATTTTGGTTAAAAGTTTTTTTTTTGACAAATTAATTGGAGAATATGACTAAAATAAATGTAAAGATATGGGCTCCTCAAATGGTAGCAAGTGTAGTAGGAAAAAGACCACATTATCCTGATAGATGCTCATTGCATATAACAGATCCTCACTTGCATATCATGAATCCTAATTGCATCTGGTAGGTGCCTAACTCCATATGAAATATTATTATATATTATAGATCCTAATTGCATATCATTGATCCAAACTTATATATTGCGGATACTTAGTTGCATACAATATCTTATTACATATTATAGATCCTAATTATATATAATTGATCCAAAATTGCATATTGGTGATTCCTATAGCATATCATTGATCCAAATTTACATTAACAAATTCTTTTGTGTTGTACTCAAACAAACTCTTATATACATCTACAAAGTAATATGATGGACGTGGGATCCATCATACACAATTAGTATTTGTAGATAATAATTTGTTATGTAAATAGTAACATATAT